>NW_027479753.1:0-68993 GCF_051014685.1 Ptiloglossa arizonensis
AAAAATACGCATTACCGTGTTGTAATCGGGCGAGTTTCTACTTTCAGGACGGAGCAATGGATTTTTGGTTTGGTCCAATCGTTCGCGGAGATATGGGAGTTTGAAGGCAAGAAATGGTTGAGAATGGCAAAAAAATTTATCGCAATTCTGCTGCTCCAAACGCTTAACCGGAATGCCCTAGGGATAAAATACACATACCGTTGTAATCGGGCAGTAGTTTCTATTTTCAGATGCAATTTAGGGATTTTTGGGTAGGTCAATCCGTTCGGCGAGATATGGGAGTGTGGAAGCCAAGAAATGGTTGAGGAGGCAAAAAATTTTTCGAATTCTGCTGCTCCAAACGCTTAACCAGAATGGCCTAGGGAAAAAATACACATACCGTTGTAATCGGGCCGAGTTCTTACTTTCAAATGCAATAGGAATTTTTTGGGTTAGTTCAATCCGTTCGCGAGATATGAGAGTTTGAGTAAGACTAAGAAATGGTTGACAAGACAACAAATTTTTCATAATTCAGCTGCTCCAATCGCTTACCCAGAATGGCCTAGGGAAAAAATACACATACCGTTGTAATCGGGCCGAGTTTCCTACTTTCAAATGCAATAGGAATTTTACTGGGTTAGGTAATCCGTTCGCGAGATATGAAGAGTTTGAAAGCTATGAAATGGTTGAGAAGACAACAAATTTTTCGCAAATCCTGCTGCGTCCAAACGCTTTAACCAGAATGGCCGAGGAGGAAAAAACACGCATACCGTTTGTAATTCGGGCGAGTTTTCTACTTTCAGACGCAACTGGAATTTTTGGGGTTTAGGTCAATCCGTTCGCGAGATATGGGAGTTTGAGCCAGGGAAATGGTTGAGAAGGCAAAAAATGTTCGCAATTCTGCTGCTCAAAGCTTAACCAGAATGGCCTAGGGAAAAAAATACACATACCGTTTTATGCGGCGAGTTTCTACTTCAAATGCAATAGGAATTTTTGGGTTAGGTCAATCGTTCGCGAGATATGAGAGTTTGAAGCTAAGAAATGGTTGAGGGAGAACAACAAATTTTTCGCAAATCTGCTGCTCCAAACGCTTACCAGAATGGCCTAGGGAAAAATACGCATACCGTTGTAATCGGGCGAGTTTCCTACTTGCAGATGCAATAGGAATTTTTGGGCTAGGTCAATGTGTTAGGCGAGATATGGGAGTTTGAAGCCAAGAAATGGTAGAGTAGGCAAACAATTTTTTCGCAATTCTGCTGCTCCCAACGCTTAACCAGAATGGACTAGGGAAAAAATACGTATACCGTTGTAATCGGGCGGAGTTTCTACTTTCAGACGAGCAGGGAATTTTGGGTTTGGGTCAATCCGTTTCGCGAGATATGGGGAGTTTGAAGGCAAGAAATGGTTGAGAAAGGCAAAAAATTATCGCAATTCTGCTGCTCCAAACGCTTAACCGGGAATGCCCCTAGGGATAAAATAACATACCGTTGTAATCGGGCCAGTTACTACTTTCAAGATGCAATAGGAATTTTTGGGTTAGGTCAATCCGTTCGCGAGATATGGGAGTTTGAAGTCAAGAAATGGTTGAGAAGGCAAAAATTTTTCGCAATTCTGCTGCTCCAACGCTTAACCAGAATGGCCTAGGGAAAAATACACATACGTTGTATCGGGGCGAGTAGTTCTACTTTCAAATGCAATAGGAATTTTTGGTTTAGTCAATCCGTTCGCGAGATATGAGAGTTTGAAGCAAAGAAATGGTTGACAAGAACAACAATTTTTCATAATCTGCTGCTCCAATCGCTATTAACCAGAATGGCCTAGGGGAAAAATACACGTACCGTTGTAATCGGGCGAGTTTCTACTTGCAGATGCAATAGGAATTTTTGGGCTAGGTCAATGTGTTCGCGAGATATGGGAGTTTGAAGCCAAGAAATGGTAGAGAAGGCAAAAAATTTTTCGCAATTCTGCTGCTCCAAACGCTTAACCAGAATGGCCTAGGGAAAAAATACGTATACCGTTGTAATCGGGCGAGTTTCTACTTTCAGACGGAGCAGGGATTTTTGGGTTTGGTCAATCCGTTCGCGAGATATGGGAGTTTGAAGGCAAGAAATGGTTGAGAAGGCAAAAAATTTATCGCAATTCTGCTGCTCCAAACGCTTACCGGAATGCCCTAGGGATAAAATACACATACCGTTGTAATCGGGCCAGTTTCTACTTTCAGATGCAATAGGAATTTTTGGGTTAGGTCAATCCGTTCGCGAGATATGGGAGTTTGAAGCCAAGAAATGGTTGAGAAGGCAAAAAATTTTTCGCAATTCTGCTGCTCCAAACGCTTAACCAGAATGGCCTAGGGAAAAAATACGCATACCGTTGTAATCGGGCGAGTTTCTACTTTCAGACGGAGCATGGATTTTTGGGTTTGGTCAATCCGTTCGCGAGATATGGGAGTTTGAAGCCAAGAAATGGTTGACAAGTCAAAAAATTTTTCGCAATTCTGCTGCTCCAAACGCTTAACCAGAATGGCCTAGGGAAAAAATACGCATACCGTTGTAATCGGGCGAGTTTCTACTTTCAGACGGAGCAGGGATTTTTGGGTTTGGTCAATCCGTTCGCGAGATATGGGAGTTTGAAGGCAAGAAATGGTTGAGAAGGCAAAAAATTAATCGCAATTCTGCTGCTCCAAACGCTTAACCGGAATGCCCTAGGGATAAAATACACATACCGTTGTAATCGGGCCAGTTTCTACTTTCAGATGCAATATGAATTTTTGGGTTAGGTCAATCCGTTCGCGAGATATGGGAGTTTGAAGCCAAGAAATGGTTGAGAAGGCAAAAAATTTTTCGCAATTCTGCTGCTCCAAACGCTTAACCAGAATGGCCTAGGGAAAAAATACACATACCGTTGTAATCGGGCGAGTTTCTACTTTCAAATGCAATAGGAATTTTTGGGTTAGGTCAATCCGTTCGCGAGATATGAGAGTTTGAAGCTAAGAAATGGTTGACAAGACAACAAATTTTTCATAATTCTGCTGCTCCAATCGCTTAACCAGAATGGCCTAGGGGAAAAATACACGTACCGTTGTAATCGGGCGAGTTTCTACTTTCAGATGCATAAGGAATTTTTGGGTTAGGTCAATCCGTTCGCGAGATATGGGAGTTTGAAGCCAGGAAATGGTTGAGAAGGCAAAAAATGTTTCGCAATTCTGCTGCTCCAAACGCTTAACCAGAATGGCCTAGGGAAAAAATACACATACCGTTGTAATCGGGCGAGTTTCTACATTCAAATGCAACAGGAATTTTTGGGTTAGGTCAATCCGTTCGCGAGATATGAGAGTTTGAAGCTAAGAAATGGTTGAGAAGACAACAAATTTTTCGCAAATCTGCTGCTCCAAACGCTTAACCAGAATGGCCTAGGGGCAAAACACGCATACCGATGTAATCGGGCGAGTTTCTACTTTCAGATGCAATAGGAATTTTTGGGTTAGGTCAATCCGTTCGCGAGATATGGGAGTTTGAAGCCAAGAAATGGTTGACAAGTCAAAAAATTTTTCGCAATTCTGCTGCTCCAAACGCTTAACCAGAATGGCCTAGGGAAAAAATACGCATACCGTTGTAATCGGGCGAGTTTCTACTTTCAGACGGAGCATGGATTTTTGGGTTTGGTCAATCCGTTCGCGAGATATGGGAGTTTGAAGGCAAGAAATGGTTGAGAAGGCAAAAAATTTATCGCAATTCTGCTGCTCCAAACGCTTAACCGGAATGCCCTAGGGATAAAATACACATACCGTTGTAATCGGGCCAGTTTCTATTTTCAGATGCAATAGGAATTTTTGGGTTAGGTCAATCCGTTCGCGAGATATGGGAGTGTGAAGCCAAGAAATGGTTGAGAAGGCAAAAAATTTTTCGCAATTCTGCTGCTCCAAACGCTTAACCAGAATGGCCTAGGGAAAAAATACACATACCGTTGTAATCGGGCGAGTTTCTACTTTCAAATGCAATAGGAATTTTTGGGTTAGTTCAATCCGTTCGCGAGATATGAGAGTTTGAAGCTAAGAAATGGTTGACAAGACAACAAATTTTTCATAATTCTGCTGCTCCAATCGCTTAACCAGAATGGCCTAGGGAAAAAATACACATACCGTTGTAATCGGGCGAGTTTCTACTTTCAAATGCAATAGGAATTTTTGGGTTAGGTCAATCCGTTCGCGAGATATGAGAGTTTGAAGCTATGAAATGGTTGAGAAGACAACAAATTTTTCGCAAATCTGCTGCTCCAAACGCTTAACCAGAATGGCCTAGGAGAAAAACACGCATACCGTTGTAATCGGGCGAGTTTCTACTTTCAGACGCAACTGGAATTTTTGGGTTAGGTCAATCCGTTCGCGAGATATGGGAGTTTGAAGCCAGGAAATGGTTGAGAAGGCAAAAAATGTTCCGCAATTCTGCTGCTCCAAAAGCTTAACCAGAATGGCCTAGGGAAAAAATACACATACCGTTTTAATCGGGCGAGTTTCTACTTTCAAATGCAATAGGAATTTTTGGGTTAGGTCAATCCGTTCGCGAGATATGAGAGTTTGAAGCTAAGAAATGGTTGAGGAGACAACAAATTTTTCGCAAATCTGCTGCTCCAAACGCTTAACCAGAATGGCCTAGGGAAAAAATACGCATACCGTTGTAATCGGGCGAGTTTCTACTTGCAGATGCAATAGGAATTTTTGGGCTAGGTCAATGTGTTCGCGAGATATGGGAGTTTGAAGCCAAGAAATGGTAGAGAAGGCAAAAAATTTTTCGCAATTCTGCTGCTCCAAACGCTTAACCAGAATGGCCTAGGGAAAAAATACGTATACCGTTGTAATCGGGCGAGTTTCTACTTTCAGACGGAGCAGGGATTTTTGGGTTTGGTCAATCCGTTCGCGAGATATGGGAGTTTGAAGGCAAGAAATGGTTGAGAAGGCAAAAAGTTTATCGCAATTCTGCTGCTCCAAACGCTTAACCGGAATGCCCTAGGGATAAAATACACATACCGTTGTAATCGGGCCAGTTTCTACTTTCAGATGCAATAGGAATTTTTGGGTTAGGTCAATCCGTTCGCGAGATATGGGAGTTTGAAGCCAAGAAATGGTTGAGAAGGCAAAAAATTTTTCGCAATTCTGCTGCTCCAAACGCTTAACCAGAATGGCCTAGGGAAAAAATACACATACCGTTGTAATCGGGCGAGTTTCTACTTTCAAATGCAATAGGAATTTTTGGGTTTAGTCAATCCGTTCGCGAGATATGAGAGTTTGAAGCTAAGAAATGGTTGACAAGACAACAAATTTTTCATAATTCTGCTGCTCCAATCGCTTAACCAGAATGGCCTAGGGGAAAAATACACGTACCGTTGTAATCGGGCGAGTTTCTACTTTCAGATGCATAAGGAATTTTTGGGTTAGGTCAATCCGTTCGCGAGATATGGGAGTTTGAAGCCAGGAAATGGTTGAGAAGGCAAAAAATGTTTCGCAATTCTGCTGCTCCAAACGCTTAACCAGAATGGCCTAGGGAAAAAATACACATACCGTTGTAATCGGGCGAGTTTCTACTTTCAAATGCAATAGGAATTTTTGGGTTAGGTCAATCCGTTCGCGAGATATGAGAGTTTGAAGCTAAGAAATGGTTGAGAAGACAACAAATTTTTCGCAAATCTGCTGCTCCAAACGCTTAACCAGAATGGCCTAGGGGAAAAATACACGTACCGTTGTAATCGGGCGAGTTTCTACTTTCAGATGCATAAGGAATTTTTGGGTTAGGTCAATCCGTTCGCCAGATATGGGAGTTTGAAGCCAAGAAATGGTTGAGAAGGCAAAAAATTTTTCGCAATTCTGCTGCTCCAAACGCTTAACCAGAATGGCCTAGGGAAAAAATTCACATACCGTTGTAATCGGGCGAGTTTCTACTTTCAGACGCAACTGGAATTTTTGGGTTAGGTCAATCCGTTCGCGAGATATGGGAGTTTGAAGCCAGGAAATGGTTGAGAAGGCAAAAAATGTTTCGCAATTCTGCTGCTCCAAACGCTTAACCAGAATGGCCTAGGGGAAAAACACGCATACCGTTGTAGTCGGGCGAGTTTCTACTTTCAGACGGAGCAGGGATTTTTGGGTTTGGTCAATCCGTTCGCGAGATATGGGAGTTTGAAGGCAAGAAATGTTTGAGAAGGCAAAAAATTAATCGCAATTCTGCTGCTCCAAACGCTTAACCGGAATGCCCTAGGGATAAAATACACATACCGTTGTAATCGGGCCAGTTTCTACTTTCAGATGCAATAGGAATTTTTGGGTTAGGTCAATCCGTTCGCGAGATATGGGAGTTTGAAGCCAAGAAATGGTTGAGAAGGCAAAAAATTTTTCGCAATTCTGCTGCTCCAAACGCTTAACCAGAATGGCCTAGGGAAAAAATACACATACCGTTGTAATCGGGCGAGTTTCTTCTTTCAAATGCAATAGGAATTTTTGGGTTAGGTCAATCCGTTCGCGAGATATGAGAGTTTGAAGCTAAGAAATGGTTGACAAGACAACAAATTTTTCATAATTCTGCTGCTCCAATCGCTTAACCAGAATGGCCTAGGGAAAAAATACGCATACGGTTGTAATCGGGCGAGTTTCTACTTTCAGACGGAGCAGGGATTTTTGGGTTTGGTCAATCCGTTCGCGAGATATGGGAGTTTGAAGGCAAGAAATGGTTGAGAAGGCAAAAAATTTATCGCAATTCTGCTGCTCCAAACGCTCAACCGGAGTGCCCTAGGGATAAAATACACATACCGTTGTAATCGGGCCAGTTTCTACTTTCAGATGCAATATGAATTTTTGGGTTAGGTCAATCCGTTCGCGAGATATGGGAGTTTGAAGCCAGGAAATGGTTGAGAAGGCAAAAAATGTTTCGCAATTCTGCTGCTCCAAACGCTTAACCAGAATGGCCTAGGGAAAAAATACACATACCGTTGTAATCGGGCGAGTTTCTACATTCAAATGCAATAGGAATTTTTGGGTTAGGTCAATCCGTTCGCGAGATATGAGAGTTTGAAGCTAAGAAATGGTTGAGAAGACAACAAATTTTTCGCAAATCTGCTGCTCCAAACGCTTAACCAGAATGGCCTAGGGGAAAAACACCCATACCGATGTAATCGGGCGAGTTTCTACTTTCAGATGCAATAGGAATTTTTGGGTTAGGTCAATCCGTTCGCGAGATATGGGAGTTTGAAGCCAAGAAATGGTTGACAAGTCAAAAAATTTTTCGCAATTCTGCTGCTCCAAACGCTTAACCAGAATGGCCTAGGGAAAAAATACGCATACCGTTGTAATCGGGCGAGTTTCTACTTTCAGACGGAGCATGGATTTTTGGGTTTGGTCAATCCGTTCGCGAGATATGGGAGTTTGAACGCAAGAAATGGTTGAGAAGGCAAAAAATTTATCGCAATTCTGCTGCTCCAAACGCTTAACCGGAATGCCCTAGGGATAAAATACACATACCGTTGTAATCGGGCCAGTTTCTATTTTCAGATGCAATAGGAATTTTTGGGTTAGGTCAATCCGTTCGCGAGATATGGGAGTTTGAAGCCAAGAAATGGTTGAGAAGGCAAAAAATTTTTCGCAATTCTGCTGCTCCAAACGCTTAACCAGAATGGCCTAGGGAAAAAATACACATACCGTTGTAATCGGGCGAGTTTCTACTTTCAAATGCAATAGGAATTTTTGGGTTAGTTCAATCCATTCGCGAGATATGAGAGTTTGAAGCTAAGAAATGGTTGACAAGACAACAAATTTTTCATAATTCTGCTGCTCCCATCGCTTAACCAGAATGGCCTAGGGGAAAAATACACGTACCGTTGTAATCGGGCGAGTTTCTACTTTCAGATGCATAAGGAATTTTTGGGTTAGGTCAATCCGTTCGCCAGATATGGGAGTTTGAAGCCAAGAAATGGTTGAGAAGGCAAAAAATTTTTCGCAATTCTGCTGCTCCAAACGCTTAACCAGAATGGCCTAGGGAAAAAATTCACATACCTTTGTAATCGGGCGAGTTTCTACTTTCAGACGCAACTGGAATTTTTGGGTTAGGTCAATCCGTTCGCGAGATATGGGAGTTTGAAGCCAGGAAATGGTTGAGAAGGCAAAAAATGTTTCGCAATTCTGCTGCTCCAAACCCTTAACCAGAATGGCCTAGGGAAAAAATACACATACCGTTGTAATCGGGCGAGTTTCTACTTTCAAATGCAATAGGAATTTTTGGGTTAGGTCAATCTGTTCGCGAGATATGAGAGTTTGAAGCTATGAAATGGTTGAGAAGACAACAAATTTTTCGCAAATCTGCTGCTCCAAACGCTTAACCAGAATGGCCTAAGGGAAAAACACGCATACCGTTGTAATCGGGCGAGTTTCTACTTTCAGACGCAACTGGAATTTTTGGGTTAGGTCAATCCGTTCGCGAGATATGGGAGTTTGAAGCCAGGAAATGGTTGAGAAGGCAAAAAATGTTCCGCAATTCTGCTGCTCCAAACGCTTAACCAGAATGGCCTAGGGAAAAAATACACATACCGTTGTAATCGGGCGAGTTTCAACTTTCAAATGCAATAGGAATTTTTGGGTTAGGTCAATCCGTTCGCGAGATATGAGAGTTTGAAGCTAAGAAATTGATGAGAAGACAACAAATTTTTCGCAAATCTGCTGCTCCAAACGCTTAACCAGAATGGCCTAGGGAAAAAATACGCATACCGTTGTAATCGGGCGAGTTTCTACTTGCAGATGCAATAGGAATTTTTGGGTTAGGTCAATGCGTTCGCGAGATATGGGAGTTTGAAGCCAAGAAATGGTAGAGAAGGCAAAAAATTTTTCGCAATTCTGCTGCTCCAAACGCTTAACCAGAATGGCCTAGGGAAAAAATACGCATACCGTTGTAATCGGGCGAGTTTCTACTTTCAGACGGAGCAGGGATTTTTGGGTTTGGTCAATCCGTTCGCGAGATATGGGAGTTTGAACGCAAGAAATGGTTGAGAAGGCAAAAAAATTATCGCAATTCTGCTGCTCCAAACGCTTAACCGGAATGCCCTAGGGATAAAATACACATACCGTTGTAATCGGGCCAGTTTCTATTTTCAGATGCAATAGGAATTTTTGGGTTAGGTCAATCCGTTCGCGAGATATGGGAGTTTGAAGCCAAGAAATGGTTGAGAAGGCAAAAAATTTTTCGCAATTCTGCTGCTCCAAACGCTTAACCAGAGTGGCCTAGGGAAAAAATACACATACCGTTGTAATCGGGCGAGTTTCTACTTTCAAATGCAATAGGAATTTTTGGGTTAGTTCAATCCGTTCGCGAGATATGAGAGTTTGAAGGTAAGAAATGGTTGACAAGACAACAAATTTTTCATAATTCTGCTGCTCCAATCGCTTAACCAGAATGGCCTAGGGGAAAAATACACGTACCGTTGTAATCGGGCGAGTTTCTACTTTCAGATGCATAAGGAATTTTTGGGTTAGGTCAATCCGTTCGCCAGATATGGGAGTTTGAAGCCAAGAAATGGTTGAGAAGGCAAAAAATGTTTCGCAATTCTGCTGCTCCAAACGCTTAACCAGAATGGCCTAGGGAAAAAATACACATACCGTTGTAATCGGGCGAGTTTCTACTTTCAGACGCAACTGGAATTTTTGGGTTAGGTCAATCCGTTCGCGAGATATGGGAGTTTGAAGCCAGGAAATGGTTGAGAAGGCAAAAAATGTTTCGCAATTCTGCTGCTCCAAACGCTTAACCAGAATGGCCTAGGGAAAAAATACACATACCGTTGTAATCGGGCGAGTTTCTACTTTCAAATGCAATAGGAATTTTTGGGTTAGGTCAATCCGTTCGCGAGATATGAGAGTTTGAAGCTATGAAATGGTTGAGAAGACAACAAATTTTTCGCAAATCTGCTGCTCCAAACGCTTAACCAGAATGGCCTAGGGGAAAAACACGCATACCGTTGTAATCGGGCGAGTTTCTACTTTCAGACGCAACTGGAATTTTTGGGTTAGGTCAATCCGTTCGCGAGATATGGGAGTTTGAAGCCAGGAAATGGTTGAGAAGGCAAAAAATGTTCCGCAATTCTGCTGCTCCAAACGCTTAACCAGAATGGCCTAGGGAAAAAATACACATACCGTTGTAATCGGGCGAGTTTCTACTTTCAAATGCAATAGGAATTTTTGGGTTAGGTCAATCCGTTCGCGAGATATGAGAGTTTGAAGCTAAGAAATGGATGAGAAGACAACAAATTTTTCGCAAATCTGCTGCTCCAAACGCTTAACCAGAATGGCCTAGGGAAAAAATACGCATACCGTTGTAATCGGGCGAGTTTCTACTTGCAGATGCAATAGGAATTTTTGGGTTAGGTCAATGCGTTCGCGAGATATGGGAGTTTGAAGCCAAGAAATGGTAGAGAAGGCAAAAAATTTTTCGCAATTCTGCTGCTCCAAACGCTTAACCAGAATGGCCTAGGGAAAAAATACGCATACCGTTGTAATCGGGCGAGTTTCTACTTTCAGACGGAGCAGGGATTTTTGGGTTTGGTCAATCCGTTCGCGAGATATGGGAGTTTGAAGGCAAGAAATGGTTGAGAAGGCAAAAAATTTATCGCAATTCTGCTGCTCCAAACGCTTAACCGGAATGCCCTAGGGATAAAATACACATACCGTTGTAATCGGGCGAGTTTCTACTTTCAGACGCAACAGGAATTTTTGGGTTAGGTCAATCCGTTCGCGAGATATGGGAGTTTGAAGCCAGGAAATGGTTGAGAAGGCAAAAAATGTTTCGCAATTCTGCTGCTCCAAACGCTTAACCAGAATGGCCTAGGGAAAAAATACACATACCGTTGTAATCGGGCGAGTTTCTACTTTCAAATGCAATAGGAATTTTTGGGTTAGGTCAATCCGTTCGCGAGATATGAGAGTTTGAAGCTATGAAATGGTTGAGAAGACAACAAATTTTTCGCAAATCTGCTGCTCCAAACGCTTAACCAGAATGGCCTAGGGGAAAAACACGCATACCGTTGTAATCGGGCGAGTTTCTACTTTCAGACGCAACTGGAATTTTTGTGTTAGGTCAATCCGTTCGCGAGATATGGGAGTTTGAAGCCAGGAAATGGTTGAGAAGGCAAAAAATGTTCCGCAATTCTGCTGCTCCAAACGCTTAACCAGAATGGCCTAGGGAAAAAATACACATACCGTTGTAATCGGGCGAGTTTCTACTTTCAAATGCAATAGGAATTTTTGGGTTAGGTCAATCCGTTCGCGAGATATGAGAGTTTGAAGCTAAGAAATGGATGAGAAGACAACAAATTTTTCGCAAATCTGCTGCTCCAAACGCTTAACCAGAATGGCCTAGGGAAAAAATACGCATACCGTTGTAATCGGGCGAGTTTCTACTTGCAGATGCAATAGGAATTTTTGGGTTAGGTCAATGCGTTCGCGAGATATGGGAGTTTGAAGCCAAGAAATGGTAGAGAAGGCAAAAAATTTTTCGCAATTATGCTGCTCCAAACGCTTAACCAGAATGGCCTAGGGAAAAAATACGCATACCGTTGTAATCGGGCGAGTTTCTACTTTCAGACGGAGCAGGGATTTTTGGGTTTGGTCAATCCGTTCGCGAGATATGGGAGTTTGAAGGCAAGAAATGGTTGAGAAGGCAAAAAATTTATCGCAATTCTGCTGCTCCAAACGCTTAACCGGAATGCCCTAGGGATAAAATACACATACCGTTGTAATCGGGCCAGTTTCTACTTTCAGATGCAATAGGAATTTTTGGGTTAGGTCAATCCGTTCGCGAGATATGGGAGTTTGAAGCCAAGAAATGGTTGAGAAGGCAAAAAATTTTTCGCAATTCTGCTGCTCCAAACGCTTAACCAGAATGGCCTAGGGAAAAAATACACATACCGTTGTAATCGGGCGAGTTTCTTCTTTCAAATGCAATAGGAATTTTTGGGTTAGGTCAATCCGTTCGCGAGATATGAGAGTTTGAAGCTAAGAAATGGTTGACAAGACAACAAATTTTTCATAATTCTGCTGCTCCAATCGCTTAACCAGAATGACCTAGGGAAAAAATACGCATACCGTTGTAATCGGGCGAGTTTCTACTTTCAGACGGAGCAGGGATTTTTGGGTTTGGTCAATCCGTTCGCGAGATATGGGAGTTTGAAGGCAAGAAATGGTTGAGAAGGCAAAAAATTTATCGCAATTCTGCTGCTCCAAACGCTTAACCGGAATGCCCTAGGGATAAAATACACATACCGTTGTAATCGGGCGAGTTTCTACTTTCAGACGCAGCAGGAATTTTTGGGTTTGGTCAATCCGTTCGCGAGATATGGGACTTTGAAGCTAAGAAATGGTTGAGAAGACAACAAATTTTTCGCAATTCTGCTGCTCCGAACGCTTAACCAGAATGGGCTAGGGAAAAAATATACATACCGTTGTAATCGGGAGAGTTTCTACTTTCACAAGCATCAGGAATTTTTGGGTTTGGTCAATCCGCTCGCGAGATATGGGAGTTTGAAGCCAAGAAATGGTTGAGAAGGCATAAAATTTTTCGCAATTCTGCTGATCCAAACGCTTAATCAGAATGGGCTAGGGGAAAAATACACGTACCGTTGTAATCGGGCGAGTTTCTACTTTCAGATGCAATAGGAATTTTTGGGTTAGGTTAATCCGTTCGCGAGATATGGGAGTTTGAAACTAAGAAATGGTTGAGAAGACAACAAATTTTTCGCACTTCTGCTGCTCCAAACGCTTAACCAGAATGGCCTAGGGAAAAAATACACATACCGTTGTAATCGGGCGAGTTTCTACTTTCAAATTCAATAGGAATTTTTGGGTTAGATCAATCCGTTCGCGCGATATGAGAGTTTGAAGCTAAGAAATGGTTGAGATGACAACAAATTTTTCGCACTTCTGCTGCTCCAATCGCTTAACCAGAATGCCCTAGGGGAAAAATACACATACCGTTGTAATCGGGAGAGTTTCTACTTTCACAAGCATCAGGAATTTTTGGGTTTGGTCAATCCGCTCGCGAGATATGGGAGTTTGAAGCCAAGAAATGGTTGAGAAGGCATAAAATTTTTCGCAATTCTGCTGATCCAAACGCTTAATCAGAATGGCCTAGGGGAAAAATACACGTACCGTTGTAATCGGGCGAGTTTCTACTTTCAGATGCAATAGGAATTTTTGGGTTAGGTCAATCCGTTCGCGAGATATGGGAGTTTGAACCTAAGAAATGGTTGAGAAGACAACAAATTTTTCGCACTTCTGCTGCTCCAAACGCTTAACCAGAATGGCCTAGGGAAAAAATACACATACCGTTGTAATCGGGCGAGTTTCTACTTTCAAATTCAATAGGAATTTTTGGGTTAGATCAATCCGTTCGCGCGATATGAGAGTTTGAAGCTAAGAAATGGTTGAGATGACAACAAATTTTTCGCACTTCTGCTGCTCCAATCGCTTAACCAGAATGCCCTAGGGGAAAAATACACATACCGTTGTAATCGGGAGAGTTTCTACTTTCAGACGCAGCAGGAATTTTTGGGTTTGGTCAATCCGTTCGCGAGATATGGGACTTTGAAGCTAAGAAATGGTTGAGAAGACAACAAATTTTTCGCAATTCTGCTGCTCCAAACGCTTAACCAGAATGGGCTAGGGAAAAAATACACATACCGTTGTAATCGGGAGAGTTTCTACTTTCACAAGCATCAGGAATTTTTGGGTTTGGTCAATCCGCTCGCGAGATATGAGAGTTTGAAGCCAAGAAATGGTTGAGAAGGCATAAAATTTTTCGCAATTCTGCTGATCCAAACGCTTAATCAGAATGGCCTAGGGGAAAAATACACGTACCGTTGTAATCGGGCGAGTTTCTACTTTCAGATGCAATAGGAATTTTTGGGTTAGGTCAATCCGTTCGCGAGATATGGGAGTTTGAAACTAAGAAATGGTTGACAAGACAACAAATTTTTCGCAATTCTGCTGCACCAAACTCTTAACCAGAATGGCCTAGGGAGAAAATACACATACCGTTGTAATCGGGCGAGTTTCTACATTCAGCTAAAATAGGAATTTTTGGGTTCGGTCAATCCGTTCGCGAGATATGGGAGTTTGAAGACAAGAAATGGTTGAGAAGGCAAAAAATTTTTCGCAATTTTGCTGCTCCAAACGCTTAATCAGAATGCCCTAGGGAAAAAATACACATACCGTTGCAATCGGGCAAGTTTCTACATTCAAATGCAATAGGAATTTTTGGGTTAGGTCAATCCGTTCGCGAGATATGAGAGTTTGAAGCTAAGAAATGGTTGAGAAGACAACAAATTTTTCGCAAATCTGCTGCTCCAAACGCTTAACCAGAATGGCCTAGGGAAAAAATACGCATATCGTTGTAATCGGGCGAGTTTCTACATTCAGTTACAATAGGAATTTTTGGTTTCGGTCAATCCGTTCGCGAGATATGGGACTTTGAAGCTAAGAAATGGTTGATAAGACAACAAATTTTTCGCACTTCTGCTGCTCCAATCGCTTAACCAGAATGTCCTAGGGGGAAAATACACGTACCTTTGTAATCGGGCGAATTTCTACATTCAAATGCAATAGGAATTTTTGGGTTAGTTCAATCCGTTCGCGAGATATGAGAGTTTGAAGCTAAGAAATGGTTGAGAAGACAACAAATTTTTCGCAAATCTGCTGCTCCAAACGCTTAACCAGAATGACCTAGGGAAAAAATACCCATACCGTTGTAATCGGGCGAGTTTCTACATTCAGATACAATAGGAATTTTTGGGTTCTGTCAATCCGTTCGCGAGATATGGTACTTTGAAGCTAAGAAATGGTTGACAAGACAACAAATTTTTCGCACTTCTGCTGCCCCAATCGCTTAACCAGAATGCCCTAGGGGAAAAATACACGTACCGTCGTAATCGGGCGAGTTTCTTCTTTCAGATGCATAAGGAATTTTTGGGTTAGGTCAATCCGTTCGCGAGATATGGGAGTTTGAAGACAAGGAATGGTTGAGAAGGCAAAAAATTTTTCGCAATTTTGCTGCTCCAAACGCTTAACCAGAATGCCCTAGGGAAAAAATACACATACCGTTGTAATCGGGTGAGTTTCTTCTTTCGGATGCATAAGGAATTTTTGGGTTAGGTCAATCCGTTCGCGAGATATGGGAGTTTGAAGACAAGAAATGGTTGAGAAGGCAAAAAATTTTTCGCAATTTTGCTGCTCCAAACGCTTAACCAGAATGCCCTAGGGAAAAAATACACATACCGTTGTAATCGGGCAAGTTTCTACATTCAAATGAAATAGGAATTTTTGGGTTAGGTCAATCCGTTCGCGAGATATGAGAGTTTGAAGCTAAGAAATGGTTGAGAAGGCAACAAATTTTTCGCAAATCTGCTGCTCCAAACGTTTAACCAGAATGGCCTAGGGAAAAAATACGCATATCGTTGTAATCGGGCGAGTTTCTACATTCAGTTACAATAGGAATTTTTGGTTTCGGTCAATCCGTTCGCGAGATATGGGACTTTGAAGCTAAGAAATGGTTGATAAGACAACAAATTTTTCGCACTTCTGCTGCTCCAATCGCTTAACCAGAATGCCCTAGGGGAAAAATACACATACCGTTGTAATCGGGAGAGTTTCTACTTTCACAAGCATCAGGAATTTTTGGGTTTGGTCAATCCGCTCGCGAGATATGGGAGTTTGAAGCCAAGAAATGGTTGAGAAGGCATAAAATTTTTCGCAATTCTGCTGATCCAAACGCTTAATCAGAATGGCCTAGGGGAAAAATACACGTACCGTTGTAATCGGGCGAGTTTCTACTTTCAGATGCAATAGGAATTTTTGGGTTAGGTCAATCCGTTCGCGAGATATGGGAGTTTGAACCTAAGAAATGGTTGAGAAGACAACAAATTTTTCGCACTTCTGCTGCTCCAAACGCTTAACCAGAATGGCCTAGGGAAAAAATACACATACCGTTGTAATCGGGCGAGTTTCTACTTTCAAATTCAATAGGAATTTTTGGGTTAGATCAATCCGTTCGCGCGATATGAGAGTTTGAAGCTAAGAAATGGTTGAGATGACAACAAATTTTTCGCACTTCTGCTGCTCCAATCGCTTAACCAGAATGCCCTAGGGGAAAAATACACATACCGTTGTAATCGGGAGAGTTTCTACTTTCAGACGCAGCAGGAATTTTTGGGTTTGGTCAATCCGTTCGCGAGATATGGGACTTTGAAGCTAAGAAATGGTTGAGAAGACAACAAATTTTTCGCAATTCTGCTGCTCCAAACGCTTAACCAGAATGGGCTAGGGAAAAAATACACATACCGTTGTAATCGGGAGAGTTTCTACTTTCACAAGCATCAGGAATTTTTGGGTTTGGTCAATCCGCTCGCGAGATATGAGAGTTTGAAGCCAAGAAATGGTTGAGAAGGCATAAAATTTTTCGCAATTCTGCTGATCCAAACGCTTAATCAGAATGGCCTAGGGGAAAAATACACGTACCGTTGTAATCGGGCGAGTTTCTACTTTCAGATGCAATAGGAATTTTTGGGTTAGGTCAATCCGTTCGCGAGATATGGGAGTTTGAAACTAAGAAATGGTTGACAAGACAACAAATTTTTCGCAATTCTGCTGCACCAAACTCTTAACCAGAATGGCCTAGGGAGAAAATACACATACCGTTGTAATCGGGCGAGTTTCTACATTCAGCTAAAATAGGAATTTTTGGGTTCGGTCAATCCGTTCGCGAGATATGGGAGTTTGAAGACAAGAAATGGTTGAGAAGGCAAAAAATTTTTCGCAATTTTGCTGCTCCAAACGCTTAATCAGAATGCCCTAGGGAAAAAATACACATACCGTTGCAATCGGGCAAGTTTCTACATTCAAATGCAATAGGAATTTTTGGGTTAGGTCAATCCGTTCGCGAGATATGAGAGTTTGAAGCTAAGAAATGGTTGAGAAGACAACAAATTTTTCGCAAATCTGCTGCTCCAAACGCTTAACCAGAATGGCCTAGGGAAAAAATACGCATATCGTTGTAATCGGGCGAGTTTCTACATTCAGTTACAATAGGAATTTTTGGTTTCGGTCAATCCGTTCGCGAGATATGGGACTTTGAAGCTAAGAAATGGTTGATAAGACAACAAATTTTTCGCACTTCTGCTGCTCCAATCGCTTAACCAGAATGTCCTAGGGGGAAAATACACGTACCTTTGTAATCGGGCGAATTTCTACATTCAAATGCAATAGGAATTTTTGGGTTAGTTCAATCCGTTCGCGAGATATGAGAGTTTGAAGCTAAGAAATGGTTGAGAAGACAACAAATTTTTCGCAAATCTGCTGCTCCAAACGCTTAACCAGAATGACCTAGGGAAAAAATACCCATACCGTTGTAATCGGGCGAGTTTCTACATTCAGATACAATAGGAATTTTTGGGTTCTGTCAATCCGTTCGCGAGATATGGTACTTTGAAGCTAAGAAATGGTTGACAAGACAACAAATTTTTCGCACTTCTGCTGCCCCAATCGCTTAACCAGAATGCCCTAGGGGAAAAATACACGTACCGTCGTAATCGGGCGAGTTTCTTCTTTCAGATGCATAAGGAATTTTTGGGTTAGGTCAATCCGTTCGCGAGATATGGGAGTTTGAAGACAAGGAATGGTTGAGAAGGCAAAAAATTTTTCGCAATTTTGCTGCTCCAAACGCTTAACCAGAATGCCCTAGGGAAAAAATACACATACCGTTGTAATCGGGTGAGTTTCTTCTTTCGGATGCATAAGGAATTTTTGGGTTAGGTCAATCCGTTCGCGAGATATGGGAGTTTGAAGACAAGAAATGGTTGAGAAGGCAAAAAATTTTTCGCAATTTTGCTGCTCCAAACGCTTAACCAGAATGCCCTAGGGAAAAAATACACATACCGTTGTAATCGGGCAAGTTTCTACATTCAAATGAAATAGGAATTTTTGGGTTAGGTCAATCCGTTCGCGAGATATGAGAGTTTGAAGCTAAGAAATGGTTGAGAAGGCAACAAATTTTTCGCAAATCTGCTGCTCCAAACGTTTAACCAGAATGGCCTAGGGAAAAAATACGCATACCGTTGTAATCGGGCGAGTTTCTACATTCAGATACAATAGGAATTTTTGGGTTCTGTCAATCCGTTCGCGAGATATGGGACTTTGAAGCTAAGAAATGGTTGATAAGACAACAAATTTTTCGCACTTCTGCTGCTCCAATCGCTTAACCAGAATGTCCTAGGGGGAAAATACACGTACCGTTGTAATCGGGCGAGTTTCTACTTTCAGATGCATAAGGAATTTTTGGGTTAGGTCAATCCGTTCTCGAGATATGGGAGTTTGAAGCCAAGAAATGGTTGAGAAGGCAAAAATTTTTTCGCAATTCTGCTGCTCCAAACGCTTAACCAGAATGGCCTAGGGAAAAAAAACACATACCGTTGTAATCGGGCGAGTTTCTACTTTCAGACGCAACAGGAAGTTTTGGGTTAGGTCAATCCGTTCGCGAGATATGGGACTTTGAAGCTAAGAAATGGTTGACAAGACAACAAATTTTTCGCAATTCTGCTGCTCCAATCGCTTAACCAGAATGGCCTAGGGGAAAAATACACGTACCGTTGTAATCGGGCGAGTTTCTACTTTCAGACGCAATAGGAATTTTTCGGTTAAGTCAATCCGTTCGCGAGATATGGGAGTTTGAAGCTAAGAAATGGTTTAGAAGACAACAAATTTTTCGCAATTCTGCTGCACCAAACGCTTAACCAGAATGGGCTAGGGAAAAAATACACATACCGTTGTAATCGGGCGAGTTTCTACTTTCAGACGCAACAGGAATTTTTGGGTTAGGTCAATCCGTTCGCGAGATATGGGAGTTTGAAGCCAAGAAATGGTTGAGAAGGCAACAAATTTTTCGCAAATCTGCTGCTCCAAACGTTTAACCAGAATGGCCTAGGGAAAAAAAAAAGCATACCGTTGTAATCGGGCGAGTTTCTACATTCAGATACAATAGGAATTTTTGGGTTCTGTCAATCCGTTCGCGAGATATGGGACTTTGAAGCTAAGAAATGGTTGATAAGACAACAAATTTTTCGCACTTCTGCTGCTCCAATCGCTTAACCAGAATGTCCTAGGGAAAAAATACCCATACCGTTGTAATCGGGCGAGTTTCTACTTTCAGACGCAACAGGAATTTTTGGGTTAGGTCAATCCGTTCGCGAGATATGGGAGTTTGAAGCCAAGAAATGGTTGAGAAGACAACAAATTTTTCGCAAATCTGCTGCTCCAAACGCTTAACCAGAATGACCTAGGGAAAAAATACCCATACCGTTGTAATCGGGCGAGTTTCTACATTCAGATACAATAGGAATTTTTGGGTTCTGTCAATCCGTTCGCGAGATATGGTACTTTGAAGCTAAGAAATGGTTGACAAGACAACAAATTTTTCGCACTTCTGCTGCCCCAATCGCTTAACCAGAATGCCCTAGGGGAAAAATACACGTACCGTCGTAATCGGGCGAGTTTCTTCTTTCAGATGCATAAGGAATTTTTGGGTTAGGTCAATCCGTTCGCGAGATATGGGAGTTTGAAGACAAGGAATGGTTGAGAAGGCAAAAAATTTTTCGCAATTTTGCTGCTCCAAACGCTTAACCAGAATGCCCTAGGGAAAAAATACACATACCGTTGTAATCGGGCAAGTTTCTACATTCAAATGAAATAGGAATTTTTGGGTTAGGTCAATCCGTTCGCGAGATATGAGAGTTTGAAGCTAAGAAATGGTTGAGAAGGCAACAAATTTTTCGCAAATCTGCTGCTCCAAACGTTTAACCAGAATGGCCTAGGGAAAAAATACGCATACCGTTGTAATCGGGCGAGTTTCTACATTCAGATACAATAGGAATTTTTGGGTTCTGTCAATCCGTTCGCGAGATATGGGACTTTGAAGCTAAGAAATGGTTGATAAGACAACAAATTTTTCGCACTTCTGCTGCTCCAATCGCTTAACCAGAATGTCCTAGGGGGAAAATACACGTACCGTTGTAATCGGGCGAGTTTCTACTTTCAGATGCATAAGGAATTTTTGGGTTAGGTCAATCCGTTCGCGAGATATGGGAGTTTGAAGCCAAGAAATGGTTGAGAAGGCAAAAATTTTTTCGCAATTCTGCTGCTCCAAACGCTTAACCAGAATGGCCTAGGGAAAAAATACACATACCGTTGTAATCGGGCGAGTTTCTACTTTCAGACGCAACAGGAAGTTTTGGGTTAGGTCAATCCGTTCGCGAGATATGGGACTTTGAAGCTAAGAAATGGTTGACAAGACAACAAATTTTTCGCAATTCTGCTGCTCCAATCGCTTAACCAGAATGGCCTAGGGGAAAAATACACGTACCGTTGTAATCGGGCGAGTTTCTACTTTCAGACGCAATAGGAATTTTTCGGTTAAGTCAATCCGTTCGCGAGATATGGGAGTTTGAAGCTAAGAAATGGTTTAGAAGACAACAAATTTTTCGCAATTCTGCTGCACCAAACGCTTAACCAGAATGGGCTAGGGAAAAAATACACATACCGTTGTAATCGGGCGAGTTTCTACTTTCAGACGCAACAGGAATTTTTGGGTTAGGTCAATCCGTTCGCGAGATATGGGAGTTTGAAGCCAAGAAATGGTTGAGAAGGCAACAAATTTTTCGCAAATCTGCTGCTCCAAACGTTTAACCAGAATGGCCTAGGGAAAAAAAAAAGCATACCGTTGTAATCGGGCGAGTTTCTACATTCAGATACAATAGGAATTTTTGGGTTCTGTCAATCCGTTCGCGAGATATGGGACTTTGAAGCTAAGAAATGGTTGATAAGACAACAAATTTTTCGCACTTCTGCTGCTCCAATCGCTTAACCAGAATGTCCTAGGGAAAAAATACCCATACCGTTGTAATCGGGCGAGTTTCTACTTTCAGACGCAACAGGAATTTTTGGGTTAGGTCAATCCGTTCGCGAGATATGGGAGTTTGAAGCCAAGAAATGGTTGAGAAGACAACAAATTTTTCGCAAACATGCTGCTCCAAACGCTTAACCAGAATGACCTAGGGAAAAAATACCCATACCGTTGTAATCGGGCGAGTTTCTACATTCAGATACAATAGGAATTTTTGGGTTCTGTCAATCCGTTCGCGAGATATGGTACTTTGAAGCTAAGAAATGGTTGACAAGACAACAAATTTTTCGCACTTCTGCTGCCCCAATCGCTTAACCAGAATGCCCTAGGGGAAAAATACACGTACCGTCGTAATCGGGCGAGTTTCTTCTTTCAGATGCATAAGGAATTTTTGGGTTAGGTCAATCCGTTCGCGAGATATGGGAGTTTGAAGACAAGGAATGGTTGAGAAGGCAAAAAATTTTTCGCAATTTTGCTGCTCCAAACGCTTAACCAGAATGCCCTAGGGAAAAAATACACATACCGTTGTAATCGGGTGAGTTTCTTCTTTCGGATGCATAAGGAATTTTTGGGTTAGGTCAATCCGTTCGCGAGATATGGGAGTTTGAAGACAAGAAATGGTTGAGAAGGCAAAAAATTTTTCGCAATTTTGCTGCTCCAAACGCTTAACCAGAATGCCCTAGGGAAAAAATACACATACCGTTGTAATCGGGCAAGTTTCTACATTCAAATGAAATAGGAATTTTTGGGTTAGGTCAATCCGTTCGCGAGATATGAGAGTTTGAAGCTAAGAAATGGTTGAGAAGGCAACAAATTTTTCGCAAATCTGCTGCTCCAAAAGTTTAACCAGAATGGCCTAGGGAAAAAATACGCATACCGTTGTAATCGGGCGAGTTTCTACATTCAGATTCAATAGGAATTTTTGGGTTCTGTCAATCCGTTCGCGAGATATGGGACTTTGAAGCTAAGAAATGGTTGATAAGACAACAAATTTTTCGCACTTCTGCTGCTCCAATCGCTTAACCAGAATGTCCTAGGGGGAAAATACACGTACCGTTGTAATCGGGCGAGTTTCTACTTTCAGATGCATAAGGAATTTTTGGGTTAGGTCAATCCGTTCGCGAGATATGGGAGTTTGAAGCCAAGAAATGGTTGAGAAGGCAAAAATTTTTTCGCAATTCTGCTGCTCCAAACGCTTAACCAGAATGGCCTAGGGAAAAAATACACATACCGTTGTAATCGGGCGAGTTTCTACTTTCAGACGCAACAGGAAGTTTTGGGTTAGGTCAATCCGTTCGCGAGATATGGGACTTTGAAGCTAAGAAATGGTTGACAAGACAACAAATTTTTCGCAATTCTGCTGCTCCAATCGCTTAACCAGAATGGCCTAGGGGAAAAATACACGTACCGTTGTAATCGGGCGAGTTTCTACTTTCAGACGCAATAGGAATTTTTCGGTTAAGTCAATCCGTTCGCGAGATATGGGAGTTTGAAGCTAAGAAATGGTTTAGAAGACAACAAATTTTTCGCAATTCTGCTGCACCAAACGCTTAACCAGAATGGGCTAGGGAAAAAACACACATACCGTTGTAATCGGGCGAGTTTCTACTTTCAGACGCAACAGGAATTTTTGGGTTAGGTCAATCCGTTCGCGAGATATGGGAGTTTGAAGCCAAGAAATAGTTGAGAAGGCAACAAATTTTTCGCAAATCTGCTGCTCCAAACGTTTAACCAGAATGGCCTAGGGAAAAAATACGCATACCGTTGTAATCGGGCGAGTTTCTACTTTCAGATAAAATAGGAATTTTTGGGTTCGGTTAATCCGTTCGCGAGATATGGGACTTTGAAGCTAAGAAATGGTTGACAAGATAACAAATTTCTCGCACTTCTGCTGCTCCAAACGCTTAACCAGAATGCCCTAGGGAAAAAATACACATACCGTTGTAATCGGGAGAGTTTCTACATTCATATGCAATAGGAATTTCTGGGTTAGGTCAATCCGTTCGCGAGATATGAGAGTTTGAAGCTAAGAAATGGTTGAGCAGACAACAAATTTTTCGCAATTCTGCTGCTCCAATCGCTTAACCAGAATGGCCTAGGGGAAAAATACACGTACCGTTGTAATCGGGCGAGTTTCTAGTTTCAGACGCAATAGGAATTTTTCGGTTAGGTCAATCCGTTCGCGAGATATGGGAGTTTGAAGCCAAGAAATGGTTGAGAAGGCAAAAAATTTTTCGCAATTCTGCTGCTCCAAACTCTTACCCAGAATGGCCCAGGGAGAAAATACACATACCGTTGTATTCGGGCGAGTTTCTACATTCAGTTAAATTAGGAATTTTTGGGTTCGGTCAATCCGTTCGCGAGATATGGGACTTTGAAGCTAAGAAATGGTTGACAAGACAACAAATTTTCCGCAGTCCTGCTGCTCCAATCGCTTAGCCAGAATGCCCTAGGGGAAAAATACACGTACCGTTGTAATCGGGCGAGTTTCTTCTTTCAGATGCATAAGGAATTTTTGGGTTAGGTCAATCCGTTCGCGAGATATGGGAGTTTGAAGACAAGAAATGGTTGAGAAGGCAAAAAATTTTTCACAATTTTGCTGCTCCAAAGGCTTAACCAGAATGCCCTAGGGAAAAAATACACATACCTTTGTAATCGGGCGAGTTTCTACATTCAAATGCAATAGGAATTTTTGGGTTAGTTCAATCCGTTCGCGAGATATGAGAGTTTGAAGCTAAGGAATGGTTGAGAAGACAACAAATTTTTCGCAAATCTGCTGCTCCAAACGCTTAACCAGAATGGCCTAGGGAAAAAATACACATACCGTTGTAATCGGGCGAGTTTCTACTTTCAGACGCAACAGGAAGTTTTGGGTTAGGTCAATCCGTTCGCGAGATATGGGACTTTGAAGCTAAGAAATGGTTGACAAGACAACAAATTTTTCGAACTTCTGCTGCTCCAATCGCTTAACCAGAATGCCCTAGGGGAAAAATACACGTACCGTTGTAATCGGGCGAGTTTCTTCTTTCAGATGCATAAGGAATTTTTGGGTTAGGTCAATCCGTTCGCGAGATATGGGAGTTTGAAGACAAGAAATGGTTGAGAAGGCAAAAATTTTTTCGCAATTCTGCTGCTCCAAACGCTTAACCAGAATGGCCTAGGGAAAAAATACACATACCGTTGTAATCGGGCGAGTTTCTACTTTCAGACGCAACAGGAAGTTTTGGGTTAGGTCAATCCGTTCGCGAGATATGGGACTTTGAAGCTAAGAAATGGTTGACAAGACAACAAATTTTTCGCAATTCTGCTGCTCCAATCGCTTAACCAGAATGGCCTAGGGGAAAAATACACGTACCGTTGTAATCGGGCGAGTTTCTACTTTCAGACGCAATAGGAATTTTTCGGTTAAGTCAATCCGTTCGCGAGATATGGGAGTTTGAAGCTAAGAAATGGTTTAGAAGACAACAAATTTTTCGCAATTCTGCTGCACCAAACGCTTAACCAGAATGGGCTAGGGAAAAAATACACATACCGTTGTAATCGGGCGAGTTTCTACTTTCAGACGCAACAGGAATTTTTGGGTTAGGTCAATCCGTTCGCGAGATATGGGAGTTTGAAGCCAAGAAATGGTTGAGAAGGCAAAAAATTTTTCGCAATTCTGCTGCACCAAACGCTTAACCAGAATGGGCTAGGGAAAAAATACACATACCGTTGTAATCGGGCGAGATTCTACTTTCAGATACAATAGGAATTTTTGGGTTCGGTCAATCCGTTCGCGAGATATGAGACTTTGAAGCTAAGAAATGGTTGAGAAGGCAAACGATTTTTCGCAATTTTGCTGCTCCAAACGCTTAACCAGAATGCCTTAGGGAAAAAATACACATACCGTTGTAATCGGGAGAGTTTCTACATTCATATGCAATAGGAATTTTTGGGTTAGGTCAATCCGTTCGCGAGATATGAGAGCTTGAACCTAAGAAATGGTTGAGAAGACAACAAATTTTTCGCAAATCTGCTGCACCAAACGCTTAACCAGAATGGCCTAGGGAAAAAATACGCATACCGTTGTAATCGGGCTAGTTTCTACATTCAGATACAAAAGGAGTTTTTGGGTTCTGTCAATCCGTTCGTGAGATATGGGACTTTGAAGCTAAGAAATGGTTGACAAGACAACAAATTTTTCGCACTTCTGCTGCTCCAAACGCTTAACCAGAATGGCCTAGGGAATAAATACACATACCTTTGTAATCGGGCAAGTTTCTACATTCAAATGCAATAGGAATTTTTGGGTTAGGTCAATCCGTTCGCGAGATATGAGAGTTTGAAGCTAAGAAATGTTTGAGAAGACAACAAATTTTTCGCAAATCTGCTGCACCAAACGCTTAACCAGAATGGCCTACGGAAAAAATACGCATACCGTTGTAATCGGGCTAGTTTCTACATTCAGATACAAAAGGAATTTTTGGGTTCTGTCAATCCGTTCGTGAGATATGGGACTTTGAAGCTAAGAAATGGTTGACAAGACAACAAATTTTTCGCACTTCTGCTGCTCCAAACGCTTAACCAGAATGGCCTAGGGAATAAATACGCATACCGTTGTAATCGGGCGAGTTTCTACTTTCAGATACAATAGGAATTTTTGGGTTAGGTCAATCCGTTCGCGAGATATGGGAGTTTGAAGACAAGAAATGGTTGAGAAGGCAAAAAATTTGTCGCAATTTTGCTGCTCCAAACGCTTAACCAGAATGCCCTAGGGAAAAAATACACATACCTTTGTAATCGGGCAAGTTTCTACATTCAAATGCAATAGGAATTTTTGGGTTAGGTCAATCCGTTCGCGAGATATGAGAGTTTGAAGCTAAGAAATGGTGGAGAAGACAACAAATTTTTCGCAATTCTGCTGCACCAAACGCTTAACCAGAATGGGCTAGGGAAAAAATACACATACCGTTGTAATCGGGCGAGTTTCTACTTTCAGACGCAATAGGAATTTTTGGGTTAGGTCAATCCGTTCGCGAGATATGGGAGTTTGAAGCTAAGAAATGGTTGACAAGACAACAAATTTTTCGCACTTCTGCTGCTCCAATCGCTTAACCAGAATGCCCTAGGGGAAAAATACACGTACCGTTGTAATCGGGAGAGTTTCTACTTTCAGATGCATAAGGAATTTTTGGGTTAGGTCAATCCGTTCGCGAGATATGGGAGTTTGAAGACAAGAAATGGTTGAGAAGGCAAAAGATTTTTCGCAATTCTGCTGCTCCAAACTCTTAACAAGAATGGCCCAGGGAGAAAATACACATACCGTTGTAATCGGGCGAGTTTCTACATTCAGTTAAAATAGGAATTTTTGGGTTCGGTCAAAGCGTTCGCGAGATATGGGACTTTGAAGCTAAGAAATGGTTGACAAGACAACAAATTTTTCGAAATTCTGCTGCTCCAATCGCTTAACCAGAATGCCCTAGGGGAAAAATACACGTACCGTTGTAATCGGGCGAGTTTCTTCTTTCAGATGCATAAGGAATTTTTGGGTTAGGTCAATCCGTTCGCGAGATATGGGAGTTTGAAGACAAGAAATGGTTGAGAAGGCAAAAATTTTTCGCAATTCTGCTGCACCAAACGCTTAACCAGAATGGGCTAGGGAAAAAATACACATACCGTTGTAATCGGGCGACTTTCTACTTTCAGACGCAACAGGAATTTTTGGGTTAGGTCAATCCGTTCGCGAGATATGGGAGTTTGAAGCCAAGAAATGGTTGAGAAGGCAAAAAATTTTTCGCAATTCTGCTGCACCAAACTCTTAACCAGAATGGCCTAGGGAGAAAATACACATACCGTTCTAATCGGGCGAGTTTCTACTTTCAGACGCAACAGGAAGTTTTGGGTTAGGTCAATCCGTTCGCGAGATATGGAACTTTGAAGCTAAGAAATGGTTGACAAGACAACAAATTTTTCGCACTTCTGCTGCTCCAATCGCTTAACCAGAATGCCCTAGGGGAAAAATACACGTACCGTTGTAATCGGGCGAGTTTCTTCTTTCAGATGCGTAAGGAATTTTTGGGTTAGGTCAATCCGTTCGCGAGATATGGGAGTTTGAATACAAGAAATGGTTGAGAAGGCAAAAAATTTTTCGCAATTTTGCTGCTCCAAAAGCTTTACCAGAATGCCCTAGGGAAAAAATACACATACCGTTGTAATCGGGCGAGTTTCTACATTCAAATGCAATAGGAATTTTTGGGTTAGGTCAATCCGTTCGCGAGATATGAGAGTTTGAATCTAAGAAATGGTTGAGAAGACAACAAATTTTTCGCAAATCTGCTGCTCCAAACGCCTAACCAGAATGGCCTAGAGAAAAAATACGCATACCGTTGTAATCGAGCGAGTTTATACATTCAGATACAATAGGAATTTTTGGGTTCTGTCAATCCGTTCGCGAGATATGGGACTTTGAAGCTAAGAAATGGTTGAGAAGGCAAACGATTTTTCGCAATTCTGCAGCTCCAAACGTTTAACCAGAATGCCCTAGGGAAAAAATACACATACCGTTGTAATCGGGCGAGTTTCCACTTTCGAATGCAATAGGAATTTTAAGGTTAGGTCAATCCGTTCGCGAGATATGAGAGTTTGAATCTAAGAAATGGTTGAGAAGACAACAAATTTTTCGCAAATCTGCTGCTCCAAACGCTTAACCAGAATGGCCTAGGGAATAAATACGCATACCGTTGTAATCGGGCGAGTTTCTACTTTCAGATAAAATAGGAATTTTTGGGTTCGGTTAATCCGTTCGCGAGATATGGGACTTTGAAGCTAAGAAATGGTTGACAAGACAATAAATTTCTCGCACTTCTGCTGCTCCAATCGCTTAACCAGTATGCCCTAGGGGAAAAATACACGTACCGTTGTAATCGGGCGAGTTTCTTCTTTCAGATGCATAAGGAATTTTTGGGTTAGGTCAATCCGTTCGCGAGATATGGGAGTTTGAAGACAAGAAATGGTTGAGAAGGCAAAAGATTTTTCGCAATTCTGCTGCTCCAAACGCTTAACCAGAATGGCCTAGGGAAAAAATACACATACCGTTGTAATCGGGCGAGTTTCTACTTTCAGATGCATGAGGAATTTTTGGGTTAGGTCAATCCGTTCGCGAGATATGGGACTTTGAAGCCAAGAAATGGTTGACAAGACAACAAATTTTTCGCAATGCTGCTGCTCCAATAGCTTAACCAGATTGGCCTAGGGGAAAAATACACGTACCGTTGTAATCGGGCGAGTTTCTACTTTCAGACGCAATAGGAATTTTTCGGTTAAGTCAATCCGTTCGCGAGATATGGGAGTTTGAAGCTAAGAAATGGTTTAGAAGACAACAAATTTTTCGCACTTCTGCTGCTCCAATCGCTTAAACAGAATGGCCTAGGGAATAAATACGCATACCGTTGTAATCGGGCGAGTTTCTCCTTTCAGATACAATAGGAATTTTTGGGTTCGGTCAATCCGTTCGCGAGATATGGGAGTTTGAAGCCAAGAAATGGTTGAGAAGGCAAAAAATTTTTCGCAATTCTGCTGCTCCAAACGCTTAACCAGAATGGCCTAGGGAAAAAATACGCACACCGTTGTAATCGGGCACGTTTCTACTTTCAGATACAATAGGAATTTTTGGGTTCGGTCAATCTGTTCGCGAGATATGGGAGTTTGAAGCTAAGAAATGGTTGACAAGACAACAAATTTTTCGCACTTCTGCTGCTCCAATCGCTTAACCAGAATGCCCTAGGGGAAAAATACACGTACCGTTGTAATCGGGAGAGTTTCTACTTTCAGATGCATAAGGAATTTTTGGGTTAGGTCAATCCGTTCGCGAGATATGGGAGTTTGAAGACAAGAAATGGTTGAGAAGGCAAAAGATTTTTCGCAATTCTGCTGCTCCAAACGCTTAACCAGAATGGCCTAGGGAAAAAATACACATACCGTTGTAATCGGGCGAGTTTCTACTTTCAGATGCATGAGGAATTTTTGGGTTAGGTCAATCCGTTCGCGAGATATGGGAGTTTGAAGCTAAGAAATGGTTTAGAAGACAACAAATTTTTCGCACTTCTGTGCTCCAATCGCTTAAACAGAATGGCCTAGGGAATAAATACGCATACCGTTGTAATCGGGCGAGTTTCTACTTTCAGATACAATAGGAATTTTTGGGTTCGGTCAATCCGTTCGCGAGATATGGGAGTTTGAAGCCAAGAAATGGTTGAGAAGGCAAAAAATTTTTCGCAATTCTGCTGCTCCAAACGCTTAACCAGAATGGCCTAGGGAAAAAATACGCATACCGTTGTAATCGGGCACGTTTCTACTTTCAGATACAATAGGAATTTTTGGGTTCGATCAATCCGTTCGCGAGATATGGGAGTTTGAAGCCAAGAAATGGTTGAGAAGGCAAAAAATTTTTCGCAATTCTGCTGCTCCAAACGCTTAACCAGAATGGCCTAGGGAAAAAGTACACGTACCGTTGTAATCGGGCGAGTTTCTTCTTTCAGATGCATAAGGAATTTTTGGGTTAGGTCAATCCGTTCGCGAGATATGGGAGTTTGAAGACAAGAAATGGTTGAGAAGGCAAAAGATTTTTCGCAATTCTGCTGCTCCAAACGCTTAACCAGAATGGCCTAGGGAAAAAATACACATACCGTTGTAATCGGGCGAGTTTCTACTTTCAGATGCATGAGGAATTTTTGGGTTAGGTCAATCCGTTCGCGAGATATGGGACTTTGAAGCCAAGAAATGGTTGACAAGACAACAAATTTTTCGCAATGCTGCTGCTCCAATAGCTTAACCAGATTGGCCTAGGGGAAAAATACACGTACCGTTGTAATCGGGCGAGTTTCTACTTTCAGACGCAATAGGAATTTTTCGGTTAAGTCAATCCGTTCGCGAGATATGGGAGTTTGAAGCTAAGAAATGGTTTAGAAGACAACAAATTTTTCGCACTTCTGCTGCTCCAATCGCTTAAACAGAATGGCCTAGGGAATAAATACGCATACCGTTGTAATCGGGCGAGTTTCTACTTTCAGATACAATAGGAATTTTTGGGTTCGGTCAATCCGTTCGCGAGATATGGGAGTTTGAAGCCAAGAAATGGTTGAGAAGGCAAAAAATTTTTCGCAATTCTGCTGCTCCAAACGCTTAACCAGAATGGCCTAGGGAAAAAATACGCACACCGTTGTAATCGGGCACGTTTCTACTTTCAGATACAATAGGAATTTTTGGGTTCGGTCAATCTGTTCGCGAGATATGGGAGTTTGAAGCTAAGAAATGGTTGACAAGACAACAAATTTTTCGCACTTCTGCTGCTCCAATCGCTTAACCAGAATGCCCTAGGGGAAAAATACACGTACCGTTGTAATCGGGAGAGTTTCTACTTTCAGATGCATAAGGAATTTTTGGGTTAGGTCAATCCGTTCGCGAGATATGGGAGTTTGAAGACAAGAAATGGTTGAGAAGGCAAAAGATTTTTCGCAATTCTGCTGCTCCAAACGCTTAACCAGAATGGCCTAGGGAAAAAATACACATACCGTTGTAATCGGGCGAGTTTCTACTTTCAGATGCATGAGGAATTTTTGGGTTAGGTCAATCCGTTCGCGAGATATGGGAGTTTGAAGCTAAGAAATGGTTTAGAAGACAACAAATTTTTCGCACTTCTGTGCTCCAATCGCTTAAACAGAATGGCCTAGGGAATAAATACGCATACCGTTGTAATCGGGCGAGTTTCTACTTTCAGATACAATAGGAATTTTTGGGTTCGGTCAATCCGTTCGCGAGATATGGGAGTTTGAAGCCAAGAAATGGTTGAGAAGGCAAAAAATTTTTCGCAATTCTGCTGCTCCAAACGCTTAACCAGAATGGCCTAGGGAAAAAATACGCATACCGTTGTAATCGGGCACGTTTCTACTTTCAGATACAATAGGAATTTTTGGGTTCGATCAATCCGTTCGCGAGATATGGGAGTTTGAAGCCAAGAAATGGTTGAGAAGGCAAAAAATTTTTCGCAATTCTGCTGCTCCAAACGCTTAACCAGAATGGCCTAGGGAAAAAGTACACGTACCGTTGTAATCGGGCGAGTTTCTTCTTTCAGATGCATAAGGAATTTTTGGGTTAGGTCAATCCGTTCGCGAGATATGGGAGTTTGAAGACAAGAAATGGTTGAGAAGGCAAAAGATTTTTCGCAATTCTGCTGCTCCAAACGCTTAACCAGAATGGCCTAGGGAAAAAATACACATACCGTTGTAATCGGGCGAGTTTCTACTTTCAGATGCATGAGGAATTTTTGGGTTAGGTCAATCCGTTCGCGAGATATGGGACTTTGAAGCCAAGAAATGGTTGACAAGACAACAAATTTTTCGCAATGCTGCTGCTCCAATAGCTTAACCAGATTGGCCTAGGGGAAAAATACACGTACCGTTGTAATCGGGCGAGTTTCTACTTTCAGACGCAATAGGAATTTTTCGGTTAAGTCAATCCGTTCGCGAGATATGGGAGTTTGAAGCTAAGAAATGGTTTAGAAGACAACAAATTTTTCGCACTTCTGCTGCTCCAATCGCTTAAACAGAATGGCCTAGGGAATAAATACGCATACCGTTGTAATCGGGCGAGTTTCTACTTTCAGATACAATAGGAATTTTTGGGTTCGGTCAATCCGTTCGCGAGATATGGGAGTTTGAAGCCAAGAAATGGTTGAGAAGGCAAAAAATTTTTCGCAATTCTGCTGCTCCAAACGCTTAACCAGAATGGCCTAGGGAAAAAATACGCACACCGTTGTAATCGGGCACGTTTCTACTTTCAGATACAATAGGAATTTTTGGGTTCGGTCAATCCGTTCGCGAGATATGGGAGTTTGAAGCTAAGAAATGGTTGACAAGACAACAAATTTTTCGCACTTCTGCTGCTCCAATCGCTTAACCAGAATGCCCTAGGGGAAAAATACACGTACCGTTGTAATCGGGAGAGTTTCTACTTTCAGATGCATAAGGAATTTTTGGGTTAGGTCAATCCGTTCGCGAGATATGGGAGTTTGAAGACAAGAAATGGTTGAGAAGGCAAAAGATTTTTCGCAATTCTGCTGCTCCAAACGCTTAACCAGAATGGCCTAGGGAAAAAATACACATACCGTTGTAATCGGGCGAGTTTCTACTTTCAGATGCATGAGGAATTTTTGGGTTAGGTCAATCCGTTCGCGAGATATGGGAGTTTGAAGCTAAGAAATGGTTTAGAAGACAACAAATTTTTCGCACTTCTGTGCTCCAATCGCTTAAACAGAATGGCCTAGGGAATAAATACGCATACCGTTGTAATCGGGCGAGTTTCTACTTTCAGATACAATAGGAATTTTTGGGTTCGGTCAATCCGTTCGCGAGATATGGGAGTTTGAAGCCAAGAAATGGTTGAGAAGGCAAAAAATTTTTCGCAATTCTGCTGCTCCAAACGCTTAACCAGAATGGCCTAGGGAAAAAATACGCATACCGTTGTAATCGGGCACGTTTCTACTTTCAGATACAATAGGAATTTTTGGGTTCGATCAATCCGTTCGCGAGATATAGGAGTTTGAAGCCAAGAAATGGTTGAGAAGGCAAAAAATTTTTCGCAATTCTGCTGCTCCAAACGCTTAACCAGAATGGCCTAGGGAAAAAGTACACATACCGTTGTAATCGGGCGAGTTTCTACTTTCAGACGCAACAGGAATTTTTGGGTTAGGTCAATCCGTTCGCGAGATATGGGACATTGAAGCTAAGAAATGGTTGACAAGACAACAAATTTTTCGCAATGCTGCTGCTCCAATAGCTTAACCAGAATGGCCTAGGGGAAAAATACACGTACCGTTGTAATCGGGCGAGTTTCTACTTTCAGACGCAATAGGAATTTTTCGGTTAAGTCAATCCGTTCGCGAGATATGGGAGTTTGAAGCTAAGAAATGGTTTAGAAGACAACAAATTTTTCGCACTTCTGCTGCTCCAATCGCTTAAACAGAATGGCCTAGGGAATAAATATGCATACCGTTGTAATCGGGCGAGTTTCTACTTTCAGATACAATAGGAATTTTTGGGTTCGGTCAATCCGTTCGCGAGATATGGGAGTTTGAAGCCAAGAAATGGTTGAGAAGGCAAAAAATTTTTCGCAATTCTGCTGCTCCAAACGCTTAACCAGAATGGCCTAGGGAAAAAATACGCATACCGTTGTAATCGGGCACGTTTCTACTTTCAGACGCAGCAGGAATTTTTGGGTTCGGTCAATCCGTTCGCGAGATATGGGACTTTGAAGCTAAGAAATGGTTGACAAGACAACAAATTTTTCGCACTTCTGCTGCTCCAATCGCTTAAACAGAATGGCCTGGGGAATAAATACGCATACCGTTGTAATCGGGCGAGTTTCTACTTTCAGATACAATAGGAATTTTTGGGTTCGGTCAATCCGTTCGCGAGATATGGGAGTTTGAAGCCAAGAAATGGTTGAGAAGGCAAAAAATTTTTCGCAATTCTGCTGCTCCAAACGCTTAACCAGAATGGCCTAGGGAAAAAATACACATACCTTTGTAATCGGGCGAGTTTCTACTTTCAGACGCAACAGGAATTTTTGGGTTAGGTCAATCCGTTCGCGAGATATGGGACTTTGAAGCTAAGAAATGGTTGACAAGACAACAAATTTTTCGCAATTCTGCTGCTCCAATCGCTTAACCAGAATGGCCTAGGGGAAAAATACACGTACCGTTGTAATCGGGCGAGCTTCTACTTTCAGACGCAATAGGAATTTTTCGGTTAAGTCAATCCGTTCGCGAGATATGGGAGTTTGAAGCTAAGAAATGGTTTAGAAGACAACAAATCTTTCGCAATTCTGCTGCACCAAACGCTTAACCAGAATGGGCTAGGGAAAAATACAGATACCGTTGTAACCCGGCGAGTTTCTACACTCAGTTAAAATAGGAATTTTTGTGTTCGGTCAATCCGTTCGCGAGATATGGGACTTTGAAGCTAAGAAATGGTTGACAAGACAACAAATTTTTCGCACTTCTGCTGCTCCAATCGCTTAACCAGAATGCCCTAGGGGAAAAATACACATACCGTTGTAATCGGGCGAGGTTCTACTTTCAGATGCAAAAGGAATTTTTGGGTTAGGTCAATCCGTTCGCGAGATATGGGAGTTTGAAGACAAGAAGTGGTTGAGAAGGCAAAAAATTGTTCGCAATTCTGCTGCTCCAAACGCCTAACCAGAATGGCCTAGGGAAAAAATACGCATACCGTTGTAATCGAGCGAGTTTCTACATTCAGATACAATAGGAATTTTTGGGTTAGGTCAATCCGTTCGCGAGATATGAGAGTTTGAAGCTAAGAAATGGTTGAGAAGACAACAAATTTTTCGCAAATCTGCTGCTCCAAACGCCTAACCAGAATGGCCTAGGGAAAAAATACGCATACCGTTGTAATCGAGCGAGTTTCTACATTCAGATACAATAGGAATTTTTGGGTTCTGTCAATCCGTTCGTGAGATATGGGACTTTGAAGCTAAGAAATGGTTGACAAGACAACAAATTTTTCGCACTTCTGCTGCTCCAAACGCTTAACCAGAATGGCCTAGGGAATAAATTCGCATACCGTTGTAATCGGGCGAGTTTCTACTTTCAGATACAATAGGAATTTTTGGGTTCGGTCAATCCGTTCGCGAGATATGGGACTTTGAATCTAAGAAATGGTTGAGAAGGCAAACGATTTTTCGCAATTCTGCATCTCCAAACGTTTAACCAGAATGCCCTAGGGAAAAAATACACATACCGTTGTAATCGGGCGAGTTTCCACTTTCGAATGCAATAGGTATTTTTGGGTTAGGTCAATCCGTTCGCGAGATATGAGAGTTTGAATCTAAGAAATGGTTGAGAAGACAACAAATTTTTCGCAAATCTGCTGCTCCAAACGCTTAACCAGAATGGCCTAGGGAATAAATACGCATACCGTTGTAATCGGGCGAGTTTCTACTTTCAGATAAAATAGGAATTTTTGGGTTCGGTTAATCCGTTCGCGAGATATGGGACTTTGAAGCTAAGAAATGGTTGACAAGACAACAAATTTCTCGCACTTCTGCTGCTCCAATCGCTTAACCAGAATGCCCTAGGGGAAAAATACACGTACCGTTGTAATCGGGCGAGTTTCTTCTTTCAGATGCATAAGGAATTTTTGGGTTAGGTCAATCCGTTCGCGAGATATGGGAGTTTGAAGACAAGAAATGGTTGAGAAGGCAAAAAATTTTTCGCAATTTTGCTGCTCCAAAGGCTTAACCAGAATGCCCTAGGGAAAAAATACACATACCTTTGTAATCGGGCGAGTTTCTACATTCAAATGCAATAGGAATTTTTGGGTTAGTTCAATCCGTTCGCGAGATATGAGAGTTTGAAGCTAAGAAATGGTTGAGAAGACAACAAATTTTTCGCAAATCTGCTGCTCCAAACGCTTAACCAGAATGGCCTAGGGAAAAAATACCCATACCGTTGTAATCGGGCGAGTTTCTACATTCAGATACAATAGGAATTTTTGGGTTCTGTCAATCCGTTCGCGAGATATGGGACTTTGAAGCTAAGAAATGGTTGAGAAGACAACAAATTTTTCGCAAATCTGCTGCTCCAAACGCTTAACCAGAATGCCCTAGGGGAAAAATACACATACCGTTGTAATCGGGCGAGTTTCTACTTTCAGATGCAAAAGGAATTTTTGGGTTAGGTCAATCCGTTCGCGAGATATGGGAGTTTGAAGACAAGAAGTGGTTGAGAAGGCAAAAAATTGTTCGCAATTCTGCTGCTCCAAACGCCTAACCAGAATGGCCTAGGGAAAAAATACGCATACCGTCGTAATCGGGCGAGTTTCTTCTTTCAGATGCATAAGGAATTTTTGGGTTAGGTCAATCCGTTCGCGAGATATGGGAGTTTGAAGACAAGAAATGGTTGAGAAGGCAAAAAATTTTTCGCAATTTTGCGGCTCCAAACGCTTAACCAGAATGCCCTAGGGAAAGTACACATACCGTTGTAATCGCGCGAGTTTCTTCTTTCGGATGCATCAGGAATTTTTGGGTTAGGTCAATCCGTTCGCGAGATATGGGAGTTTGAAGACAAGAAATGGTTGAGAAGGCAAAAATTTTTTCGCAATTTTGCTGCTCCAAACGCTTAACCAGAATGCCCTAGGGAAAAAATACACATACCGTTGTAATCGGGCAAGTTTCTACATTCAAATGCAATAGGAATTTTTGGGTTAGGTCAATCCGTTCGCGAGATATGAGAGTTTGAAGCTAAGAAATGGTGGAGAAGACAACAAATTTTTCGCAATTCTGCTGCACCAAACGCTTAACCAGAATGCCCTAGGGAAAAAATACACATACCGTTGTAATCGGGCGAGTTTCTACATTCAGTTAAAATAGGAATTTTTGGGTTCGGTCAATCCGTTCGCGAGATATGGGACTTTGAAGCTAAGAAATGGTTGACAAGACAACAAATTTTTCGAACTTCTGCTGCTCCTATCGCTTAACCAGAATGCCCTAGGGGAAAAATACACGTACCGTTGTAATCGGGCGAGTTTCTTCTTTCAGATGCATAAGGAATTTTTGGGTTAGGTCAATCCGTTCGCGAGATATGGGAGTTTGAAGACAAGAAATGGTTCAGAAGGCAAAAAATTTTTCGCAATTATGCTGCTCCAAAGGCTTAACCAGAATGCCCTAGGGAAAAAATACACATACCGTTGTAATCGGGCGAGTTTCTACATTCAAATGCAATAGGAATTTTTGGGTTAGATCAATCCGTTCGCGAGATATGAGAGTTTGAAGCTAAGAAATGGTTGAGAAGACAACAAATTTTTCGCAAATCTGCTGCTCCAAACGCCTAACCAGAATGGCCTAGGGAAAAAATACGCATACCGTTGTAATCGAGCGAGTTTCTACATTCAGATACAATAGGAATTTTTGGGTTCTGTCAATCCGTTCGCGAGATATGGGACTTTGAAGCTAAGAAATGGTTGACAAGACAACAAATTTTTCGCACTTCTGCTGCTCCAATCGCTTAACCAGAATGCCCTAGGGGAAAAATACACGTACCGTCGTAATCGGGCGAGTTTCTTCTTTCAGATGCATAAGGAATTTTTGGGTTAGGTCAATCCGTTAGCGAGATATGGGAGTTTGAAGACAAGAAATGGTTGAGAAAGCAAAAAATTTTTCGCAATTTTGCGGCTCCAAACGCTTAACCAGAATGCCCTAGGGAAAGTACACATACCGTTGTAATCGGGCGAGTTTCTTCTTTCGGATGCATCAGGAATTTTTGGGTTAGGTCAATCCGTTCGCGAGATATGGGAGTTTGAAGACAAGAAATGGTTGAGAAGGCAAAAAATTTTTCGCAATTTTGCTGCTCCAAACGCTTAACCAGAATGCCCTAGGGAAAAAATACACATACCGTTGTAATCGGGCAAGTTTCTACATTCAAATGCAATAGGAATTTTTGGGTTAGGTCAATCCGTTCGCGAGATATGAGAGTTTGAAGCTAAGAAATGGTGGAGAAGACAACAAATTTTTCGCAATTCTGCTGCACCAAACGCTTAACCAGAATGGGCTAGGGAAAAAATACACATACCGTTGTAATCGGGCGAGTTTCTACTTTCAGACGCAACAGGAATTTTTGGGTTAGGTCAATCCGTTCGCGAGATATGGGAGTTTGAAGCCAAGAAATGGTTGAGAAGGCAAAAAATTTTTCGCAATTCTGCTGCTCCAAACTCTTAACCAGAATGGCCTAGGGAGAAAATACACATACCGTTGTAATCGGGCGAGTTTCTACATTCAAATGCAATAGGAATTTTTGGGTTAGGTCAATCCGTTCGCGAGATATGGGAGTTTGAAGACAAGAAATGGTTGAGAAGGCAAAAAATTTTTCTCAATTTTGCTGCTCCAAACGCTTAACCAGAATGCCCTAGGGAAAAAATACACATACCGTTGTAATCGGGCGAGTTTCTACATTCAGTTAAAATAGGAATTTTTGGGTTCGGTCAATCCGTTCGCGAGATATGGGACTTTGAAGCTAAGAAATGGTTGACAAGACAACAAATTTTTCGAACTTCTGCTGCTCCTATCGCTTAACCAGAATGCCCTAGGGGAAAAATACACGTACCGTTGTAATCGGGCGAGTTTCTTCTTTCAGATGCATAAGGAATTTTTGGGTTAGGTCAATCCGTTCGCGAGATATGGGAGTTTGAAGACAAGAAATGGTTCAGAAGGCAAAAAATTTTTCGCAATTATGCTGCTCCAAAGGCTTAACCAGAATGCCCTAGGGAAAAAATACACATACCGTTGTAATCGGGCGAGTTTCTACATTCAAATGCAATAGGAATTTTTGGGTTAGGTCAATCCGTTCGCGAGATATGAGAGTTTGAAGCTAAGAAATGGTTGAGAAGACAACAAATTTTTCGCAAATCTGCTGCTCCAAACGCTTAACCAGTATGGCCTAGGGAAAAAATACGCATACCGTTGTAACCGGGCGAGTTTCTACATTCAGATACAATAGGAATTTTTGGGTTCTGTCAATCCGTTCGCGAGATATGGGACTTTGAAGCTAAGAAATGGTTGACAAGACAACAAATTTTTCGCACTTCTGCTGCTCCAATCGCTTAACCAGAATGCCCTAGGGGAAAAATACACGTACCGTTGTAATCGGGCGAGTTTCTTCTCTCAGATGCGTAAGGAATTTTTGGGTTAGGTCAATCCGTTCGCGAGATATGGGAGTTTGAAGACAAGAAATGGTTGAGAAGGCAAAAAATTTTTCGCAATTTTGCTGCTCCAAAAGCTTAACCAGAATGCCCTAGGGAAAAAATACACATACCGTTGTAATCGGGCGAGTTTCTACATTCAAATGCAATAGGAATTTTTGGGTTAGATCAATCCGTTCGCGAGATATGAGAGTTTGAAGCTAAGAAATGGTTGAGAAGACAACAAATTTTTCGCAAATCTGCTGCTCCAAACGCCTAACCAGAATGGCCTAGGGAAAAAATACGCATACCGTTGTAATCGAGCGAGTTTCTACATTCAGATACAATAGGAATTTTTGGGTTCTGTCAATCCGTTCGCGAGATATGGGACTTTGAAGCTAAGAAATGGTTGACAAGACAACAAATTTTTCGCACTTCTGCTGCTCCAATCGCTTAACCAGAATGCCCTAGGGGAAAAATACACGTACCGTTGTAATCGGGAGAGTTTCTACTTTCAGATGCATAAGGAATTTTTGGGTTAGGTCAATCCTTTCGCGAGATATGGGACTTTGAAGCTAAGAAATGGTCGACAAGACAACAAATTTTTCGCAATGCTGCTGCTCCAATAGCTTAACCAGAATGGCCTAGGGGAAAAATACACCTACCGTTGTAATCGGGCACGTTTCTACTTTCAGACGCAGCAGGAATTTTTGTGTTCGGTCAATCCGTTCGCGAGATATGGGACTTTGAAGCTAAGAAATGGTTGACAAGACAACAAATTTTTCGCACTTCTGCTGCTCCAATCGCTTAAACAGAATGGCCTAGGGAATAAATACGCATACCGTTGTAATCGGGCGAGTTTCTACTTTCAGATGCAATAGGAATTTTTGGGTTCGGTCTATCCGTTCGCGAGATATGGGAGTTTGAAGCCAAGAAATGGTTGAGAAGGCAAAAAATTTTTCGCAATTCTGCTGCTCCAAACGCTTAACCAGAATGACCTAGGGAAAAAATACACATACCTTTCTAATCGGGCGAGTTTCTACTTTCAGACGCAACAGGAATTTTTGGGTTAGGTCAATCCGTTCGCGAGATATGGGACTTTGAAGCTAAGAAATGGTTGACAAGACAACAAATTTTTCGCAATTCTGCTGCTCCAATCGCTTAACCAGAATGGCCTAGGGGAAAAATACACGTACCGTTGTAATCGGGCGAGTTTCTACTTTCAGACGCAATAGGAATTTTTCGGTTAAGTCAATCCGTTCGCGAGATATGGGAGTTTGAAGCTAAGAAATGGTTTAGAAGACAACAAATCTTTCGCAATTCTGCTGCACCAAACGCTTAACCAGAATGGGCTAGGGAAAAATACAGATACCGTTGTAATCCGGCGAGTTTCTACACTCAGTTAAAATAGGAATTTTTGTGTTCGGTCAATCCGTTCGCGAGATATGGTACTATGAAGCTAAGAAATGGTTGACAAGACAACAAATTTTTCGCACTTCTGCTGCTCCAATCGCTTAACCAAAATGCCCTAGGGGAAAAATACACGTACCGTTGTAATCGGGCGAGTTTCTACTTTCAGATGCAAAAGGAATTTTTGGGTTAGGTCAATCCGTTCGCGAGATATGGGAGTTTGAAGCCAAGAAATGGTTGAGAAGGCAAAAAATTTTTCGCAATTCTGCTGCTCCAAACGCTTAACCAGAATGGCCTAGGGAAAAAATACGCATACCGTTGTAATCGGGCACGTTTCTACTTTCAGACGCAGCAGGAATTTTTGTGTTCGGTCAATCCGTTCGCGAGATATGGGACTTTGAAGCTAAGAAATGGTTGACAAGACAACAAATTTTTCGCACTTCTGCTGCTCCAATCGCTTAAACAGAATGGCCTAGGGAATAAATACGCATACCGTTGTAATCGGGCGAGTTTCTACTTTCAGATGCAATAGGAATTTTTGGGTTCGGTCAATCCGTTCGCGAGATATGGGAGTTTGAAGCCAAGAAATGGTTGAGAAGGCAAAAAATTTTTCGCAATTCTGCTGCTCCAAACGCTTAACCAGAATGACCTAGGGAAAAAATACACATACCTTTCTAATCGGGCGAGTTTCTACTTTCAGACGCAACAGGAATTTTTGGGTTAGGTCAATCCGTTCGCGAGATATGGGACTTTGAAGCTAAGAAATGGTTGAAAAGACAACAAATTTTTCGCAATTCTGCTGCTCCAATCGCTTAACCAGAATGGCCTAGGGGAAAAATACACGTACCGTTGTAATCGGGCGAGTTTCTACTTTCAGACGCAATAGGAATTTTTCGGTTAAGTCAATCCGTTCGCGAGATATGGGAGTTTGAAGCTAAGAAATGGTTTAGAAGACAACAAATCTTTCGCAATTCTGCTGCACCAAACGCTTAACCAGAATGGGCTAGGGAAAAATACAGATACCGTTGTAATCCGGCGAGTTTCTACACTCAGTTAAAATAGGAATTTTTGTGTTCGGTCAATCCGTTCGCGAGATATGGTACTATGAAGCTAAGAAATGGTTGACAAGACAACAAATTTTTCGCACTTCTGCTGCTCCAATCGCTTAACCAAAATGCCCTAGGGGAAAAATACACGTACCGTTGTAATCGGGCGAGTTTCTACTTTCAGATGCAAAAGGAATTTTTGGGTTAGGTCAATCCGTTCGCGAGATATGGGAGTTTGAAGACAAGAAGTGGTTGAGAAGGCAAAAAATTGTTCGCAATTCTGCTGCTCCAAACGCTTAACCAGAATGCCCTAGGGAAAAAATACACATACCGATGTAATCGGGCGAGTTTCTACTTTCAAATGCAATAGGAATTTTTGGGTTAGGTCAATCCGTTCGCGAGATATGGGAGTTTGAAGCCAAGAAATGGTTGAGAAGGCAAAAATTTTTCGCAATTCTGCTGCTCCAAACGCTTAACCAGAATGACCTAGGGAAAAAATACACATACCTTTCTAATCGGGCGAGTTTCTACTTTCAGACGCAACAGGAATTTTTGGGTTAGGTCAATCCGTTCGCGAGATATGGGACTTTGAAGCTAAGAAATGGTTGAAAAGACAACAAATTTTTCGCAATTCTGCTGCTCCAATCGCTTAACCAGAATGGCCTAGGGGAAAAATACACGTACCGTTGTAATCGGGCGAGTTTCTACTTTCAGACGCAATAGGAATTTTTCGGTTAAGTCAATCCGTTCGCGAGATATGGGAGATTGAAGCTAAGAAATGGTTTAGAAGACAACAAATCTTTCGCAATTCTGCTGCACCAAACGCTTAACCAGAATGGGCTAGGGAAAAATACAGATACCGTTGTAATCCGGCGAGTTTCTACACTCAGTTAAAATAGGAATTTTTGTGTTCGGTCAATCCGTTCGCGAGATATGGTACTATGAAGCTAAGAAATGGTTGACAAGACAACAAATTTTTCGCACTTCTGCTGCTCCAATCGCTTAACCAAAATGCCCTAGGGGAAAAATACACGAACCGTTGTAATCGGGCGAGTTTCTACTTTCAGATGCAAAAGGAATTTTTGGGTTAGGTCAATCCGTTCGCGAGATATGGGAGTTTGAAGACAAGAAGTGGTTGAGAAGGCAAAAAATTGTTCGCAATTCTGCTGCTCCAAACGCTTAACCAGAATGCCCTAGGGAAAAAATACACATACCGATGTAATCGGGCGAGTTTCTACTTTCAAATGCAATAGGAATTTTTGGGTTAGGTCAATCCGTTCGCGAGATATGAGAGTTTGAAGCTAAGAAATGGTTGAGAAGACAACAAATTTTTCGCAAACCTGCTGCTCCAAACGCTTATCCAGAATGGCCTAGGGAAAAAATACGCATACCGTTGTAATCGGGCACGTTTCTACTTTCAGATACAATAGGAATTTTTGGGTTCGGTCAATCCGTTCGCGAGATATGGGACTTTGAAGCTAAGAAATGGTTGACAAGACAACAAATTTTTCGCACTTCTGCTGCTCCAATCGCTTAACCTAAATGGCCTAGGGAAAAATACGCATACCGTTGTAATCGGGCGAGTTTCTACTTTCAGATACAATAGGAATTTTTGGGTTCGGTTAATCCGTTCGCGAGATATGGGACTTTGAAGCTAAGAAATGGTTGACAAGACAACAAATTTCGCGCAATTCTGCTGCTCCAATCGCTTAACCAGAATGCCCTAGGGGAAAAATACACGTACCGTTGTAATCGGGCGAGTTTCTACTTTCAGATGCATAAGGAATTTTTGGGCTAGGTCTATCCGTTCGCGAGATACGGTAGTTTGAATCCAAGAAATGGTTGAGAAGGCAAAAAATTTTTCGCAATTCTGCTGCTCCAAACGCTTAACCAGAATGGCCTAGGGAAAAAATACACATACCGTTGTAATCGGGCGAGTTTCTACTTTCAGACGCAACAGGAATTTTTGGGTTAGGTCAATCCGTTCGCGAGATATGGGACTTTGAAGCTAAGAAATGGTTGACAAGACAACAAATTTTTCGCAATTCTGCTGCTCCAATCGCTTAACCAGAATGGCCTAGGGGAAAAATACACGTACCGTTGTAATCGGGCGAGTTTCTACTTTCAGACGCAATAGGAATTTTTCGGTTAAGTCAATCCGTTCGCGAGATATGGGAGTTTGAAGCTAAGAAATGGTTTAGAAGACAAAAAATCTTTCGCAATTCTGCTGCACCAAACGCTTAACCAGAATGGGCTAGGGAAAAATACACATACCGTTGTAATCCGGCGAGTTTCTACATTCAGTTAAAATAGGAATTTTTGGGTTCGGTCAATCCGTTCGCGAGATATGGGACTTTGAAGCTAAGAAATGGTTGACAAGACAACAAATTTCTCGCACTTCTGCTGCTCCAATGGCTTAACCAGAATGCCCTAGGGGAAAAATACACGTACCGTTGTAATCGGGCGAGTTTCTTCTTTCAGATGCATAAGGAATTTTTGGGTTAGGTCAATCCGTTCGCGAGATATGGGAGTTTGAAGACAAGAAATGGTTGAGAAGACAACAAATTTTTCGCAAATCTGCTGCTCCAAACGCTTATCCAGAATGCCCTAGGGAAAAAATACGCATACCGTTGTAATCGGTCACGTTTCTACTTTCAGACGCAGCAGGAATTTTTGGGTTCGGTCAATCCGTTCGCGAGATATGGGACTTTGAAGCTAAGAAATGGTTGACAAGACAACAAATTTTTCGCACTTCTGCTGCTCCAATCGCTTAAACAGAATGGCCTAGGGAATAAATACGCATACCGTTGTAATCGGGCGAGTTTCTACTTTCAGATACAATAGGAATTTTTGGGTTCGGTCAATCCGTTCGCGAGATATGGGAGTTTGAAGCCAAGAAATGGTTGAGAAGGCAAAAAATTTTTCGCAATTCTGCTGCTCCAAACGCTTAACCAGAATGGCCTAGGGAAAAAATACACATACCGTTGTAATCGGGCGAGTTTCTACTTTCAGACGCAACAGGAATTTTTGGGTTAGGTCAATCCGTTCGCGAGATATGGGACTTTGAAGCTAAGAAATGGTTGACAAGACAACAAATTGTTCGCACTTCTGCTGCTCCAATCGCTTAACCAGAATGCCCTAGGGGAAAAATACACGTACCGTTGTAATCGGGCGAGTTTCTTCTTTCAGATGCATAAGGAATTTTTGGGTTAGGTCAATCCGTTCGCGAGATATGGGAGTTTGAAGACAAGAAATGGTTGAGAAGGCAAAAAATTTTTCGCAATTCTGCTGCTCCAAACGCTTAACCAGAATGCCCTAGGGAAAAAATACACATACCGATGTAATCGGGCGAGTTTCTACTTTCAAATGCAATAGGAATTTTTGTGTCAGGTCAATCCGTTCGCGAGATATGAGAGTTTGAAGCTAAGAAATGGTTGAGAAGACAACAAATTTTTCGCAAATCTGCTGCTCCAAACGCTTATCCAGAATGGCCTAGGGAAAAAATACGCATACCGTTGTAATCGGGCACGTTTCTACTTTCAGACGCAGCAGGAATTTTTGGGTTCGGTCAATCCGTTCGCGAGATATGGGACTTTGAAGCTAAGAAATGGTTGACAAGACAACAAATTTTTCGCACTTCTGCTGCTCCAATCGCTTAAACAGAATGGCCTAGGGAATAAATACGCATACCGTTGAAATCGGGCGAGTTTCTTCTTTCAGATGCATAAGGAATTTTTGGGTTAGGTCAATCCGTTCGCGAGATATGGGAGTTTGAAGACAAGAAATGGTTGAGAAGGCAAAAAATTTTTCGCAATTCTGCTGCTCCAATCGCTTAACCAGAATGGCCTAGGGGAAAAATACACATACCGTTGTAAACGGGCGAGTTTCTACTTTCAAATGCAATAGGAATTTTTGGGTTAGGTCAATCCGTTCGCGAGATATGATACTTTGAAGCTAAGAAATGGTTGAGAAGACAACAAATTTTTCGCAAATCTGCTGCTCCAAACGCTTATCCAGAATGGCCTAGGGAAAAAAAACACATACCGTTGTAATCGGGCACGTTTCTACTTTCAGATACAATAGGAATTTTTGGGTTCGGTCAATCCGTTCGCGAGATATGGTTCTTTGAAGCTAAGAAATGGTTGACAAGACAACAAATTTTTCGCACTTCTGCTGCTCCAATCGCTTAACCAGAATGGCCTAGGGTATAAATACGCATACCGTTGTAATCGGGCGAGTTTCTACTTTCAGATGCATAAGGAATTTTTGGGTTAGGTCAATCCGTTCGCGAGATATGGGAGTTTGAAGCCAAGAAATGGTTGAGAAGGCAAAAAATTTTTCGCAATTCTGCTGCTCCAAACGCTTAACCAGAATGGCCTAGGGAAAAAATACACATACCGTTGTAACCGGGCGAGTTTCTACATTCAGATACAATAGGAATTTTTGGGTTCTGTCAATCCGTTCGCGAGATATGGGACTTTGAAGCTAAGAAATGGTTGACAAGACAACAAATTTTTCGCACTTCTGCTGCTCCAATCGCTTAACCAGAATGCCCTAGGGGAAAAATACACGTACCGTTGTAATCGGGCGAGTTTCTTCTTTCAGATGCATAAGGAATTTTTGGGTTAGGTCAATCCGTTCGCGAGATATGGGAGTTTGAAGACAAGAAATGGTTGAGAAGGCAAAAAATTTTTCGCAATTTTGCTGCTCCAAACGCTTAACCAGAATGCCCTAGGGAAAAAATACACATACCGTTGTAATCGGGCGAGTTTCTACATTCAAATGCAATAGGAATTTTTGGGTTGGGTCAATCCGTTCGCGAGATATGAGAGTTTGAAGCTAAGAAATGGTTGAGAAGACAACAAATTTTTCGCAAATCTAATGCTCCAAACGCCTAACCAGAATGGCCTAGGGAAAAAATACGCATACCGTTGTAATCGAGCGAGTTTCTACATTCAGATACAATAGGAATTTTTGGGTTCTGTCAATCCGTTCGCGAGATATGGGACTTTGAAGCTAAGAAATGGTTGACAAGACAACAAATTTTTCGCACTTCTGCTGCTCCAATCGCTTAAACAGAATGGCCTAGGGAAAAAATACACATACCGTTGTAATCGGGCGAGTTTCTACATTCAGATACAATAGGAATTTTTGGGTTCTGTCAATCCGTTCGCGAGATATGGGACTTTGAAGCTAAGAAATGGTTGACAAGACAACAAATTTTTCGCACTTCTGCTGCTCCAATCGCTTAAACAGAATGGCCTAGGGAATAAATACGCGTACCGCTGTAATCGGGCGAGTTTCTACTTTCAGATACAATAGGAATTTTTGGGTTCGGTCAATCCGTTCGCGAGATATGGGAGTTTGAATCCAAGAAATGGTTGAGAAGGCAAAAAATTTTTCGCAATTCTGCTGCTCCAAACGCTTAACCAGAATGGCCTAGGGAAAAAACACACATACCGTTGTAATCGGGCGAGTTTCTACTTTCAGACGCAACAGGAATTTTTGGGTTAGGTCAATCCGTTCGCGAGATATGGGACTTTGAAGCTAAGAAATGGTTGACAAGACAACAAATTTTTCGCACTTCTGCTGCTCCAATCGCTTAACCAGAATGCCCTAGGGGAAAAATACACGTACCGTTGTAATCGGGCGAGTTTCTTCTTTCAGATGCATAAGGAATTTTTGGGTTAGGTCAATCCGTTCGCGAGATATGGGAGTTTGAAGACAAGAAATGGTTGAGAAGGCAAAAAATTTTTCGCAATGCTGCTGCTCCAAACGCTTAACCAGAATGCCCTAGGGAAAAAATACACATACCGATGTAATCGGGCGAGTTTCTACTTTCAAATGCAATAGGAATTTTTGGGTCAGTTCAATCCGTTCGCGAGATATGAGAGTTTGAAGCTAAGAAATGGTTGAGAAGACAACAAATTTTTCGCAAATCTGCTGCTCCAAACGCTTATCCAGAATGGCCTAGGGAAAAAATACGCATACCGTTGTAATCGGGCACGTTTCTACTTTCAGACGCAGCAGGAATTTTTGGGTTCGGTCAATCCGTTCGCGAGATATGGGACCTTGAAGCTAAGAAATGGTTGACAAGACAACAAATTTTTCGCACTTCTGCTGCTCCAATCGCTTAAACAGAATGGCCTAGGGAATAAATACGCATACCGTTGTAATCGGGCGAGTTTCTACTTTCAGATACAATAGGAATTTTTGGGTTCGGTCAATCCGTTCGCGAGATATGGGAGTTTGAAGCCAAGAAATGGTTGAGAAGGCAAGAAATTTTTCGCAATTCTGCTGCTCCAAACGCTTAACCAGAATGGCCTAGGGAAAAAATACACATACCGTTGTAATCGGGCGAGTTTCTACTTTCAGGCGCAACAGGAATTTTTGGGTTAGGTCAAACCGTTCGCGAGATATGGGACTTTGAAGCTAAGAAATGGTTGACAAGACAACAAATTTTTCGCACTTCTGCTGCTCCAATCGCTTAACCAGAATGCCCTAGGGGAAAAATACACGTACCGTTGTAATCGGGCGAGTTTCTTCTTTCAGATGCATAAGGAATTTTTGGGTTAGGTCAATCCGTTCGCGAGATATGGGAGTTTGAAGACAAGAAATGGTTGAGAAGGCAAAAAATTTTTCGCAATTCTGCTGCTCCAATCGCTTAACCAGAATGGCCTAGGGGAAAAATAAACATACCGTTGTAAACGGGCGAGTTTCTACTTTCAAATGCAATAGGAATTTTTGGGTTAGGTCAATCCGTTCGCGAGATATGAGACTTTGAAGCTAAGAAATGGTTGAGAAGACAACAAATTTTTCGCAAATCTGCTGCTCCAAACGCTTATCCAGAATGGCCTAGGGAAAAAAAACACATACCGTTGTAATCGGGCACGTTTCTACTTTCAGATACAATAGGAATTTTTGGGTTCGGTCAATCCGTTCGCGAGATATGGTTCTTTGAAGCTAAGAAATGGTTGACAAGACAACAAATTTTTCGCACTTCTGCTGCTCCAATCGCTTAACCAGAATGGCCTAGGGAATAAATACGCATACCGTTGTAATCGGGCGAGTTTCTACTTTCAGATGCATAAGGAATTTTTGGGTTAGGTCAATCCGTTCGCGAGATATGGGAGTTTGAAGCCAAGAAATGGTTGAGAAGGCAAAAAATTTTTCGCAATTCTGCTGCTCCAAACGCTTAACCAGAATGGCCTAGGGAAAAAAAACACATACCGTTGTAATCGGGCACGTTTCTACTTTCAGATACAATAGGAATTTTTGGGTTCGGTCAATCCGTTCGCGAGATATGGTTCTTTGAAGCTAAGAAATGGTTGAGAAGGCAAAAAATTTTTCGCAATTCTGCTGCTCCAAACGCTTAACCAGAATGGCCTAGGGAAAAAATACACATACCGTTGTAACCGGGCGAGTTTCTACATTCAGATACAATAGGAATTTTTGGGTTCTGTCAATCCGTTCGCGAGATATGGGACTTTGAAGCTAAGAAATGGTTGACAAGACAACAAATTTTTCGCACTTCTGCTGCTCCAATCGCTTAACCAGAATGCCCTAGGGGAAAAATACACGTACCGTTGTAATCGGGCGAGTTTCTACTTTCAGACGCAATAGGAATTTTTCGGTTAAGTCAATCCGTTCGCGAGATATGGGAGTTTGAAGCTAAGAAATGGTTTAGAAGACAACAAATCTTTCGCAATTCTGCTGCACCAAACGCTTAACCAGAATGGGCTAGGGAAAAATACAGATACCGTTGTAATCCGGCGAGTTTCTACACTCAGTTAAAATAGGAATTTTTGTGATCGGTCAATCCGTTCGCGAGATATGGTACTATGAAGCTAAGAAATGGTTGACAAGACAACAAATTTTTCGCACTTCTGCTGCTCCAATCGCTTAACCAAAATGCCCTAGGGGAAAAATACACGTACCGTTGTAATCGGGCGAGTTTCTACTTTCAGATGCAAAAGGAATTTTTGGGTTAGGTCAATCCGTTCGCGAGATATGGGAGTTTGAAGACAAGAAGTGGTTGAGAAGGCAAAAAATTGTTCGCAATTCTGCTGCTCCAAACGCTTAACCAGAATGCCCTAGGGAAAAAATACACATACCGATGTAATCGGGCGAGTTTCTACTTTCAAATGCAATAGGAATTTTTGGGTTAGGTCAATCCGTTCGCGAGATATGGGAGTTTGAAGCCAAGAAATGGTTGAGAAGGCAAAAAATTTTTCGCAATTCTGCTGCTCCAAACGCTTAACCAGAATGACCTAGGGATAAAATACACATACCTTTCTAATCGGGCGAGTTTCTACTTTCAGACGCAACAGGAATTTTTGGGTTAGGTCAATCCGTTCGCGAGATATGGGACTTTGAAGCTAAGAAATGGTTGAAAAGACAACAAATTTTTCGCAATTCTGCTGCTCCAATCGCTTAACCAGAATGGCCTAGGGGAAAAATACACGTACCGTTGTAATCGGGCGAGTTTCTACTTTCAGACGCAATAGGAATTTTTCGGTTAAGTCAATCCGTTCGCGAGATATGGGAGTTTGAAGCTAAGAAATGGTTTAGAAGACAACAAATCTTTCGCAATTCTGCTGCACCAAACGCTTAACCAGAATGGGCTAGGGAAAAATACAGATACCGTTGTAATCCGGCGAGTTTCTACACTCAGTTAAAATAGGAATTTTTGTGTTCGGTCAATCCGTTCGCGAGATATGGTACTATGAAGCTAAGAAATGGTTGACAAGACAACAAATTTTTCGCACTTCTGCTGCTCCAATCGCTTAACCAAAATGCCCTAGGGGAAAAATACACGAACCGTTGTAATCGGGCGAGTTTCTACTTTCAGATGCAAAAGGAATTTTTGGGTTAGGTCAATCCGTTCGCGAGATATGGGAGTTTGAAGACAAGAAGTGGTTGAGAAGGCAAAAAATTGTTCGCAATTCTGCTGCTCCAAACGCTTAACCAGAATGCCCTAGGGAAAAAATACACATACCGATGTAATCGGGCGAGTTTCTACTTTCAAATGCAATAGGAATTTTTGGGTTAGGTCAATCCGTTCGCGAGATATGAGAGTTTGAAGCTAAGAAATGGTTGAGAAGACAACAAATTTTTCGCAAACCTGCTGCTCCAAACGCTTATCCAGAATGGCCTAGGGAAAAAATACGCATACCGTTGTAATCGGGCACGTTTCTACTTTCAGATACAATAGGAATTTTTGGGTTCGGTCAATCCGTTCGCGAGATATGGGACTTTGAAGCTAAGAAATGGTTGACAAGACAACAAATTTTTCGCACTTCTGCTGCTCCAATCGCTTAACCTAAATGGCCTAGGGAAAAATACGCATACCGTTGTAATCGGGCGAGTTTCTACTTTCAGATACAATAGGAATTTTTGGGTTCGGTTAATCCGTTCGCGAGATATGGGACTTTGAAGCTAAGAAATGGTTGACAAGACAACAAATTTCGCGCAATTCTGCTGCTCCAATCGCTTAACCAGAATGCCCTAGGGGAAAAATACACGTACCGTTGTAATCGGGCGAGTTTCTACTTTCAGATGCATAAGGAATTTTTGGGCTAGGTCTATCCGTTCGCGAGATACGGTAGTTTGAATCCAAGAAATGGTTGAGAAGGCAAAAAATTTTTCGCAATTCTGCTGCTCCAAACGCTTAACCAGAATGGCCTAGGGAAAAAATACACATACCGTTGTAATCGGGCGAGTTTCTACTTTCAGACGCAACAGGAATTTTTGGGTTAGGTCAATCCGTTCGCGAGATATGGGACTTTGAAGCTAAGAAATGGTTGACAAGACAACAAATTTTTCGCAATTCTGCTGCTCCAATCGCTTAACCAGAATGGCCTAGGGGAAAAATACACGTACCGTTGTAATCGGGCGAGTTTCTACTTTCAGACGCAATAGGAATTTTTCGGTTAAGTCAATCCGTTCGCGAGATATGGGAGTTTGAAGCTAAGAAATGGTTTAGAAGACAAAAAATCTTTCGCAATTCTGCTGCACCAAACGCTTAACCAGAATGGGCTAGGGAAAAATACACATACCGTTGTAATCCGGCGAGTTTCTACATTCAGTTAAAATAGGAATTTTTGGGTTCGGTCAATCCGTTCGCGAGATATGGGACTTTGAAGCTAAGAAATGGTTGACAAGACAACAAATTTCTCGCACTTCTGCTGCTCCAATGGCTTAACCAGAATGCCCTAGGGGAAAAATACACGTACCGTTGTAATCGGGCGAGTTTCTTCTTTCAGATGCATAAGGAATTTTTGGGTTAGGTCAATCCGTTCGCGAGATATGGGAGTTTGAAGACAAGAAATGGTTGAGAAGACAACAAATTTTTCGCAAATCTGCTGCTCCAAACGCTTATCCAGAATGCCCTAGGGAAAAAATACGCATACCGTTGTAATCGGTCACGTTTCTACTTTCAGACGCAGCAGGAATTTTTGGGTTCGGTCAATCCGTTCGCGAGATATGGGACTTTGAAGCTAAGAAATGGTTGACAAGACAACAAATTTTTCGCACTTCTGCTGCTCCAATCGCTTAAACAGAATGGCCTAGGGAATAAATACGCATACCGTTGTAATCGGGCGAGTTTCTACTTTCAGATACAATAGGAATTTTTGGGTTCGGTCAATCCGTTCGCGAGATATGGGAGTTTGAAGCCAAGAAATGGTTGAGAAGGCAAAAAATTTTTCGCAATTCTGCTGCTCCAAACGCTTAACCAGAATGGCCTAGGGAAAAAATACACATACCGTTGTAATCGGGCGAGTTTCTACTTTCAGACGCAACAGGAATTTTTGGGTTAGGTCAATCCGTTCGCGAGATATGGGACTTTGAAGCTAAGAAATGGTTGACAAGACAACAAATTGTTCGCACTTCTGCTGCTCCAATCGCTTAACCAGAATGCCCTAGGGGAAAAATACACGTACCGTTGTAATCGGGCGAGTTTCTTCTTTCAGATGCATAAGGAATTTTTGGGTTAGGTCAATCCGTTCGCGAGATATGGGAGTTTGAAGACAAGAAATGGTTGAGAAGGCAAAAAATTTTTCGCAATTCTGCTGCTCCAAACGCTTAACCAGAATGCCCTAGGGAAAAAATACACATACCGATGTAATCGGGCGAGTTTCTACTTTCAAATGCAATAGGAATTTTTGTGTCAGGTCAATCCGTTCGCGAGATATGAGAGTTTGAAGCTAAGAAATGGTTGAGAAGACAACAAATTTTTCGCAAATCTGCTGCTCCAAACGCTTATCCAGAATGGCCTAGGGAAAAAATACGCATACCGTTGTAATCGGGCACGTTTCTACTTTCAGACGCAGCAGGAATTTTTGGGTTCGGTCAATCCGTTCGCGAGATATGGGACTTTGAAGCTAAGAAATGGTTGACAAGACAACAAATTTTTCGCACTTCTGCTGCTCCAATCGCTTAAACAGAATGGCCTAGGGAATAAATACGCATACCGTTGAAATCGGGCGAGTTTCTTCTTTCAGATGCATAAGGAATTTTTGGGTTAGGTCAATCCGTTCGCGAGATATGGGAGTTTGAAGACAAGAAATGGTTGAGAAGGCAAAAAATTTTTCGCAATTCTGCTGCTCCAATCGCTTAACCAGAATGGCCTAGGGGAAAAATACACATACCGTTGTAAACGGGCGAGTTTCTACTTTCAAATGCAATAGGAATTTTTGGGTTAGGTCAATCCGTTCGCGAGATATGATACTTTGAAGCTAAGAAATGGTTGAGAAGACAACAAATTTTTCGCAAATCTGCTGCTCCAAACGCTTATCCAGAATGGCCTAGGGAAAAAAAACACATACCGTTGTAATCGGGCACGTTTCTACTTTCAGATACAATAGGAATTTTTGGGTTCGGTCAATCCGTTCGCGAGATATGGTTCTTTGAAGCTAAGAAATGGTTGACAAGACAACAAATTTTTCGCACTTCTGCTGCTCCAATCGCTTAACCAGAATGGCCTAGGGTATAAATACGCATACCGTTGTAATCGGGCGAGTTTCTACTTTCAGATGCATAAGGAATTTTTGGGTTAGGTCAATCCGTTCGCGAGATATGGGAGTTTGAAGCCAAGAAATGGTTGAGAAGGCAAAAAATTTTTCGCAATTCTGCTGCTCCAAACGCTTAACCAGAATGGCCTAGGGAAAAAATACACATACCGTTGTAACCGGGCGAGTTTCTACATTCAGATACAATAGGAATTTTTGGGTTCTGTCAATCCGTTCGCGAGATATGGGACTTTGAAGCTAAGAAATGGTTGACAAGACAACAAATTTTTCGCACTTCTGCTGCTCCAATCGCTTAACCAGAATGCCCTAGGGGAAAAATACACGTACCGTTGTAATCGGGCGAGTTTCTTCTTTCAGATGCATAAGGAATTTTTGGGTTAGGTCAATCCGTTCGCGAGATATGGGAGTTTGAAGACAAGAAATGGTTGAGAAGGCAAAAAATTTTTCGCAATTTTGCTGCTCCAAACGCTTAACCAGAATGCCCTAGGGAAAAAATACACATACCGTTGTAATCGGGCGAGTTTCTACATTCAAATGCAATAGGAATTTTTGGGTTAGGTCAATCCGTTCGCGAGATATGAGAGTTTGAAGCTAAGAAATGGTTGAGAAGACAACAAATTTTTCGCAAATCTAATGCTCCAAACGCCTAACCAGAATGGCCTAGGGAAAAAATACGCATACCGTTGTAATCGAGCGAGTTTCTACATTCAGATACAATAGGAATTTTTGGGTTCTGTCAATCCGTTCGCGAGATATGGGACTTTGAAGCTAAGAAATGGTTGACAAGACAACAAATTTTTCGCACTTCTGCTGCTCCAATCGCTTAAACAGAATGGCCTAGGGAAAAAATACACATACCGTTGTAATCGGGCGAGTTTCTACATTCAGATACAATAGGAATTTTTGGGTTCTGTCAATCCGTTCGCGAGATATGGGACTTTGAAGCTAAGAAATGGTTGACAAGACAACAAATTTTTCGCACTTCTGCTGCTCCAATCGCTTAAACAGAATGGCCTAGGGAATAAATACGCGTACCGCTGTAATCGGGCGAGTTTCTACTTTCAGATACAATAGGAATTTTTGGGTTCGGTCAATCCGTTCGCGAGATATGGGAGTTTGAATCCAAGAAATGGTTGAGAAGGCAAAAAATTTTTCGCAATTCTGCTGCTCCAAACGCTTAACCAGAATGGCCTAGGGAAAAAACACACATACCGTTGTAATCGGGCGAGTTTCTACTTTCAGACGCAACAGGAATTTTTGGGTTAGGTCAATCCGTTCGCGAGATATGGGACTTTGAAGCTAAGAAATGGTTGACAAGACAACAAATTTTTCGCACTTCTGCTGCTCCAATCGCTTAACCAGAATGCCCTAGGGGAAAAATACACGTACCGTTGTAATCGGGCGAGTTTCTTCTTTCAGATGCATAAGGAATTTTTGGGTTAGGTCAATCCGTTCGCGAGATATGGGAGTTTGAAGACAAGAAATGGTTGAGAAGGCAAAAAATTTTTCGCAATGCTGCTGCTCCAAACGCTTAACCAGAATGCCCTAGGGAAAAAATACACATACCGATGTAATCGGGCGAGTTTCTACTTTCAAATGCAATAGGAATTTTTGGGTCAGTTCAATCCGTTCGCGAGATATGAGAGTTTGAAGCTAAGAAATGGTTGAGAAGACAACAAATTTTTCGCAAATCTGCTGCTCCAAACGCTTATCCAGAATGGCCTAGGGAAAAAATACGCATACCGTTGTAATCGGGCACGTTTCTACTTTCAGACGCAGCAGGAATTTTTGGGTTCGGTCAATCCGTTCGCGAGATATGGGACCTTGAAGCTAAGAAATGGTTGACAAGACAACAAATTTTTCGCACTTCTGCTGCTCCAATCGCTTAAACAGAATGGCCTAGGGAATAAATACGCATACCGTTGTAATCGGGCGAGTTTCTACTTTCAGATACAATAGGAATTTTTGGGTTCGGTCAATCCGTTCGCGAGATATGGGAGTTTGAAGCCAAGAAATGGTTGAGAAGGCAAGAAATTTTTCGCAATTCTGCTGCTCCAAACGCTTAACCAGAATGGCCTAGGGAAAAAATACACATACCGTTGTAATCGGGCGAGTTTCTACTTTCAGGCGCAACAGGAATTTTTGGGTTAGGTCAAACCGTTCGCGAGATATGGGACTTTGAAGCTAAGAAATGGTTGACAAGACAACAAATTTTTCGCACTTCTGCTGCTCCAATCGCTTAACCAGAATGCCCTAGGGGAAAAATACACGTACCGTTGTAATCGGGCGAGTTTCTTCTTTCAGATGCATAAGGAATTTTTGGGTTAGGTCAATCCGTTCGCGAGATATGGGAGTTTGAAGACAAGAAATGGTTGAGAAGGCAAAAAATTTTTCGCAATTCTGCTGCTCCAATCGCTTAACCAGAATGGCCTAGGGGAAAAATAAACATACCGTTGTAAACGGGCGAGTTTCTACTTTCAAATGCAATAGGAATTTTTGGGTTAGGTCAATCCGTTCGCGAGATATGAGACTTTGAAGCTAAGAAATGGTTGAGAAGACAACAAATTTTTCGCAAATCTGCTGCTCCAAACGCTTATCCAGAATGGCCTAGGGAAAAAAAACACATACCGTTGTAATCGGGCACGTTTCTACTTTCAGATACAATAGGAATTTTTGGGTTCGGTCAATCCGTTCGCGAGATATGGTTCTTTGAAGCTAAGAAATGGTTGACAAGACAACAAATTTTTCGCACTTCTGCTGCTCCAATCGCTTAACCAGAATGGCCTAGGGAATAAATACGCATACCGTTGTAATCGGGCGAGTTTCTACTTTCAGATGCATAAGGAATTTTTGGGTTAGGTCAATCCGTTCGCGAGATATGGGAGTTTGAAGCCAAGAAATGGTTGAGAAGGCAAAAAATTTTTCGCAATTCTGCTGCTCCAAACGCTTAACCAGAATGGCCTAGGGAAAAAAAACACATACCGTTGTAATCGGGCACGTTTCTACTTTCAGATACAATAGGAATTTTTGGGTTCGGTCAATCCGTTCGCGAGATATGGTTCTTTGAAGCTAAGAAATGGTTGAGAAGGCAAAAAATTTTTCGCAATTCTGCTGCTCCAAACGCTTAACCAGAATGGCCTAGGGAAAAAATACACATACCGTTGTAACCGGGCGAGTTTCTACATTCAGATACAATAGGAATTTTTGGGTTCTGTCAATCCGTTCGCGAGATATGGGACTTTGAAGCTAAGAAATGGTTGACAAGACAACAAATTTTTCGCACTTCTGCTGCTCCAATCGCTTAACCAGAATGCCCTAGGGGAAAAATACACGTACCGTTGTAATCGGGCGAGTTTCTACTTTCAGACGCAATAGGAATTTTTCGGTTAAGTCAATCCGTTCGCGAGATATGGGAGTTTGAAGCTAAGAAATGGTTTAGAAGACAACAAATCTTTCGCAATTCTGCTGCACCAAACGCTTAACCAGAATGGGCTAGGGAAAAATACAGATACCGTTGTAATCCGGCGAGTTTCTACACTCAGTTAAAATAGGAATTTTTGTGTTCGGTCAATCCGTTCGCGAGATATGGTACTATGAAGCTAAGAAATGGTTGACAAGACAACAAATTTTTCGCACTTCTGCTGCTCCAATCGCTTAACCAAAATGCCCTAGGGGAAAAATACACGTACCGTTGTAATCGGGCGAGTTTCTACTTTCAGATGCAAAAGGAATTTTTGGGTTAGGTCAATCCGTTCGCGAGATATGGGAGTTTGAAGCCAAGAAATGGTTGAGAAGGCAAAAAATTTTTCGCAATTCTGCTGCTCCAAACGCTTAACCAGAATGGCCTAGGGAAAAAATACGCATACCGTTGTAATCGGGCACGTTTCTACTTTCAGACGCAGCAGGAATTTTTGTGTTCGGTCAATCCGTTCGCGAGATATGGGACTTTGAAGCTAAGAAATGGTTGACAAGACAACAAATTTTTCGCACTTCTGCTGCTCCAATCGCTTAAACAGAATGGCCTAGGGAATAAATACGCATACCGTTGTAATCGGGCGAGTTTCTACTTTCAGATGCAATAGGAATTTTTGGGTTCGGTCAATCCGTTCGCGAGATATGGGAGTTTGAAGCCAAGAAATGGTTGAGAAGGCAAAAAATTTTTCGCAATTCTGCTGCTCCAAACGCTTAACCAGAATGACCTAGGGAAAAAATACACATACCTTTCTAATCGGGCGAGTTTCTACTTTCAGACGCAACAGGAATTTTTGGGTTAGGTCAATCCGTTCGCGAGATATGGGACTTTGAAGCTAAGAAATGGTTGAAAAGACAACAAATTTTTCGCAATTCTGCTGCTCCAATCGCTTAACCAGAATGGCCTAGGGGAAAAATACACGTACCGTTGTAATCGGGCGAGTTTCTACTTTCAGACGCAATAGGAATTTTTCGGTTAAGTCAATCCGTTCGCGAGATATGGGAGTTTGAAGCTAAGAAATGGTTTAGAAGACAACAAATCTTTCGCAATTCTGCTGCACCAAACGCTTAACCAGAATGGGCTAGGGAAAAATACAGATACCGTTGTAATCCGGCGAGTTTCTACACTCAGTTAAAATAGGAATTTTTGTGTTCGGTCAATCCGTTCGCGAGATATGGTACTATGAAGACAAGAAGTGGTTGAGAAGGCAAAAAATTGTTCGCAATTCTGCTGCTCCAAACGCTTAACCAGAATGCCCTAGGGAAAAAATACACATACCGATGTAATCGGGCGAGTTTCTACTTTCAAATGCAATAGGAATTTTTGGGTTAGGTCAATCCGTTCGCGAGATATGGGAGTTTGAAGCCAAGAAATGGTTGAGAAGGCAAAAAATTTTTCGCAATTCTGCTGCTCCAAACGCTTAACCAGAATGACCTAGGGAAAAAATACACATACCTTTCTAATCGGGCGAGTTTCTACTTTCAGACGCAACAGGAATTTTTGGGTTAGGTCAATCCGTTCGCGAGATATGGGACTTTGAAGCTAAGAAATGGTTGAAAAGACAACAAATTTTTCGCAATTCTGCTGCTCCAATCGCTTAACCAGAATGGCTTAGGGGAAAAATACACGTACCGTTGTAATCGGGCGAGTTTCTACTTTCAGACGCAATAGGAATTTTTCGGTTAAGTCAATCCGTTCGCGAGATATGGGAGTTTGAAGCTAAGAAATGGTTTAGAAGACAACAAATCTTTCGCAATTCTGCTGCACCAAACGCTTAACCAGAATGGGCTAGGGAAAAATACAGATACCGTTGTAATCCGGCGAGTTTCTACACTCAGTTAAAATAGGAATTTTTGTGTTCGGTCAATCCGTTCGCGAGATATGGTACTATGAAGCTAAGAAATGGTTGACAAGACAACAAATTTTTCGCACTTCTGCTGCTCCAATCGCTTAACCAAAATGCCCTAGGGGAAAAATACACGAACCGTTGTAATCGGGCGAGTTTCTACTTTCAGATGCAAAAGGAATTTTTGGGTTAGGTCAATCCGTTCGCGAGATATGGGAGTTTGAAGACAAGAAGTGGTTGAGAAGGCAAAAAATTGTTCGCAATTCTGCTGCTCCAAACGCTTAACCAGAATGCCCTAGGGAAAAAATACACATACCGATGTAATCGGGCGAGTTTCTACTTTCAAATGCAATAGGAATTTTTGGGTTAGGTCAATCCGTTCGCGAGATATGAGAGTTTGAAGCTAAGAAATGGTTGAGAAGACAACAAATTTTTCGCAAACCTGCTGCTCCAAACGCTTATCCAGAATGGCCTAGGGAAAAAATACGCATACCGTTGTAATCGGGCACGTTTCTACTTTCAGATACAATAGGAATTTTTGGGTTCGGTCAATCCGTTCGCGAGATATGGGACTTTGAAGCTAAGAAATGGTTGACAAGACAACAAATTTTTCGCACTTCTGCTGCTCCAATCGCTTAACCTAAATGGCCTAGGGAAAAATACGCATACCGTTGTAATCGGGCGAGTTTCTACTTTCAGATACAATAGGAATTTTTGGGTTCGGTTAATCCGTTCGCGAGATATGGGACTTTGAAGCTAAGAAATGGTTGACAAGACAACAAATTTCGCGCAATTCTGCTGCTCCAATCGCTTAACCAGAATGCCCTAGGGGAAAAATACACGTACCGTTGTAATCGGGCGAGTTTCTACTTTCAGATGCATAAGGAATTTTTGGGCTAGGTCTATCCGTTCGCGAGATACGGTAGTTTGAATCCAAGAAATGGTTGAGAAGGCAAAAAATTTTTCGCAATTCTGCTGCTCCAAACGCTTAACCAGAATGGCCTAGGGAAAAAATACACATACCGTTGTAATCGGGCGAGTTTCTACTTTCAGACGCAACAGGAATTTTTGGGTTAGGTCAATCCGTTCGCGAGATATGGGACTTTGAAGCTAAGAAATGGTTGACAAGACAACAAATTTTTCGCAATTCTGCTGCTCCAATCGCTTAACCAGAATGGCCTAGGGGAAAAATACACGTACCGTTGTAATCGGGCGAGTTTCTACTTTCAGACGCAATAGGAATTTTTCGGTTAAGTCAATCCGTTCGCGAGATATGGGAGTTTGAAGCTAAGAAATGGTTTAGAAGACAAAAAATCTTTCGCAATTCTGCTGCACCAAACGCTTAACCAGAATGGGCTAGGGAAAAATACACATACCGTTGTAATCCGGCGAGTTTCTACATTCAGTTAAAATAGGAATTTTTGGGTTCGGTCAATCCGTTCGCGAGATATGGGACTTTGAAGCTAAGAAATGGTTGACAAGACAACAAATTTCTCGCACTTCTGCTGCTCCAATGGCTTAACCAGAATGCCCTAGGGGAAAAATACACGTACCGTTGTAATCGGGCGAGTTTCTTCTTTCAGATGCATAAGGAATTTTTGGGTTAGGTCAATCCGTTTGCGAGATATGGGAGTTTGAAGACAAGAAATGGTTGAGAAGACAACAAATTTTTCGCAAATCTGCTGCTCCAAACGCTTATCCAGAATGCCCTAGGGAAAAAATACGCATACCGTTGTAATCGGTCACGTTTCTACTTTCAGACGCAGCAGGAATTTTTGGGTTCGGTCAATCCGTTCGCGAGATATGGGACTTTGAAGCTAAGAAATGGTTGACAAGACAACAAATTTTTCGCACTTCTGCTGCTCCAATCGCTTAAACAGAATGGCCTAGGGAATAAATACGCATACCGTTGTAATCGGGCGAGTTTCTACTTTCAGATACAATAGGAATTTTTGGGTTCGGTCAATCCGTTCGCGAGATATGGGAGTTTGAAGCCAAGAAATGGTTGAGAAGGCAAAAAATTTTTCGCAATTCTGCTGCTCCAAACGCTTAACCAGAATGGCCTAGGGAAAAAATACACATACCGTTGTAATCGGGCGAGTTTCTACTTTCAGACGCAACAGGAATTTTTGGGTTAGGTCAATCCGTTCGCGAGATATGGGACTTTGAAGCTAAGAAATGGTTGACAAGACAACAAATTGTTCGCACTTCTGCTGCTCCAATCGCTTAACCAGAATGCCCTAGGGGAAAAATACACGTACCGTTGTAATCGGGCGAGTTTCTTCTTTCAGATGCATAAGGAATTTTTGGGTTAGGTCAATCCGTTCGCGAGATATGGGAGTTTGAAGACAAGAAATGGTTGAGAAGGCAAAAAATTTTTCGCAATTCTGCTGCTCCAAACGCTTAACCAGAATGCCCTAGGGAAAAAATACACATACCGATGTAATCGGGCGAGTTTCTACTTTCAAATGCAATAGGAATTTTTGTGTCAGGTCAATCCGTTCGCGAGATATGAGAGTTTGAAGCTAAGAAATGGTTGAGAAGACAACAAATTTTTCGCAAATCTGCTGCTCCAAACGCTTATCCAGAATGGCCTAGGGAAAAAATACGCATACCGTTGTAATCGGGCACGTTTCTACTTTCAGACGCAGCAGGAATTTTTGGGTTCGGTCAATCCGTTCGCGAGATATGGGACTTTGAAGCTAAGAAATGGTTGACAAGACAACAAATTTTTCGCACTTCTGCTGCTCCAATCGCTTAAACAGAATGGCCTAGGGAATAAATACGCATACCGTTGAAATCGGGCGAGTTTCTTCTTTCAGATGCATAAGGAATTTTTGGGTTAGGTCAATCCGTTCGCGAGATATGGGAGTTTGAAGACAAGAAATGGTTGAGAAGGCAAAAAATTTTTCGCAATTCTGCTGCTCCAATCGCTTAACCAGAATGGCCTAGGGGAAAAATACACATACCGTTGTAAACGGGCGAGTTTCTACTTTCAAATGCAATAGGAATTTTTGGGTTAGGTCAATCCGTTCGCGAGATATGATACTTTGAAGCTAAGAAATGGTTGAGAAGACAACAAATTTTTCGCAAATCTGCTGCTCCAAACGCTTATCCAGAATGGCCTTGGGAAAAAAAACACATACCGTTGTAATCGGGCACGTTTCTACTTTCAGATACAATAGGAATTTTTGGGTTCGGTCAATCCGTTCGCGAGATATGGTTCTTTGAAGCTAAGAAATGGTTGACAAGACAACAAATTTTTCGCACTTCTGCTGCTCCAATCGCTTAACCAGAATGGCCTAGGGTATAAATACGCATACCGTTGTAATCGGGCGAGTTTCTACTTTCAGATGCATAAGGAATTTTTGGGTTAGGTCAATCCGTTCGCGAGATATGGGAGTTTGAAGCCAAGAAATGGTTGAGAAGGCAAAAAATTTTTCGCAATTCTGCTGCTCCAAACGCTTAACCAGAATGGCCTAGGGAAAAAATACACATACCGTTGTAACCGGGCGAGTTTCTACATTCAGATACAATAGGAATTTTTGGGTTCTGTCAATCCGTTCGCGAGATATGGGACTTTGAAGCTAAGAAATGGTTGACAAGACAACTAATTTTTCGCACTTCTGCTGCTCCAATCGCTTAACCAGAATGCCCTAGGGGAAAAATACACGTACCGTTGTAATCGGGCGAGTTTCTTCTTTCAGATGCATAAGGAATTTTTGGGTTAGGTCAATCCGTTCGCGAGATATGGGAGTTTGAAGACAAGAAATGGTTGAGAAGGCAAAAAATTTTTCGCAATTTTGCTGCTCCAAACGCTTAACCAGAATGCCCTAGGGAAAAAATACACATACCGTTGTAAACGGGCGAGTTTCTACTTTCAAATGCAATAGGAATTTTTGGGTTAGGTCAATCCGTTCGCGAGATATGAGACTTTGAAGCTAAGAAATGGTTGAGAAGACAACAAATTTTTCGCAAATCTGCTGCTCCAAACGCTTATCCAGAATGGTCTAGGGAAAAAAAACACATACCGTTGTAATCGGGCACGTTTCTACTTTCAGATACAATAGGAATTTTTGGGTTCGGTCAATCCGTTCGCGAGATATGGTTCTTTGAAGCTAAGAAATGGTTGACAAGACAACAAATTTTTCGCACTTCTGCTGCTCCAATCGCTTAACCAGAATGCCCTAGGGGAAAAATACACGTACCGTTGTAATCGGGCGAGTTTCTTCTTTCAGATGCATAAGGAATTTTTGGGTTAGTTCAATCCGTTCGCGAGATATGGGAGTTTGAAGACAAGAAATGGTTGAGAAGGCAAAAAATTTTTCGCAATTTTGCTGCTCCAAACGCTTAACCAGAATGCCCTAGGGAAAAAATACACATACCGTTGTAATCGGGCGAGTTTCTACATTCAAATGCAATAGGAATTTTTGGGTTAGGTCAATCCGTTCGCGAGATATGAGAGTTTGAAGCTAAGAAATGGTTGAGAAGACAACAAATTTTTCGCAAATCTGCTGCTCCAAACGCCTAACCAGAATGGCCTAGGGAAAAAATACGCATACCGTTGTAATCGAGCGAGTTTCTACATTCAGATACAATAGGAATTTTTGGGTTCTGTCAATCCGTTCGCGAGATATGGGACTTTGAAGCTAAGAAATGGTTGACAAGACAACAAATTTTTCGCACTTCTGCTGCTCCAATCGCTTAAACAGAATGGCCTAGGGAATAAATACGCATAACGTTGTAATCGGGCGAGTTTCTACTTTCAGATACAATAGGAATTTTTGGGTTCGGTCAATCCGTTCGCGAGATATGGGAGTTTGAACCAAGAAATGGTTGAGAAGGCAAAAAATTTTTCGCAATTCTGCTGCACCAAACGCTTAACCAGAATGGCCTAGGGAAAAAATACACATACCGTTGTAATCGGGCGAGTTTCTACTTTCAGACGCAACAGGAATTTTTGGGTTAGGTCAATCCGTTCGCGAGATATGGGACTTTGAAGCTAAGAAATGGTTGACAAGACAACAAATTTTTCGCAATTCTGCTGCTCCAATCGCTTAACCAGAATGCCCTAGGGGAAAAATACACATACCGTTGTAATCGGGCGAGTTTCTACATTCAGATACAATAGGAATTTTTGGGTTCTGTCAATCCGTTCGCGAGATATGGGACTTTGAAGCTAAGAAATGGTTGACAAGACAACAAATTTTTCGCACTTCTGCTGCTCCAATCGCTTAAACAGAATGGCCTAGGGAATAAATACGCATACCGTTGTAATCGGGCGAGTTTCTACTTTCAGATACAATAGGAATTTTTGGGTTCGGTCAATCCGTTCGCGAGATATGGGAGTTTGAAGCCAAGAAATGGTTGAGAAGGCAAAAAATTTTTCGCAATTCTGCTGCTCCAAACGCTTAACCAGAATGGCCTAGGGAAAAAATACACATACCGTTGTAATCGGGCGAGTTTCTACTTTCAGACACAACAGGAATTTTTTGGTTAGGTCAATCCGTTCGCGAGATATGGGACTTTGAAGCTAAGAAATGGTTGACAAGACAACAAATTTTTCGCACTTCTGCTGCTCCAATCGCTTAACCAGAATGCCCTAGGGGAAAAATACACGTACCGTTGTAATCGGGCGAGTTTCTTCTTTCAGATGCATAAGGAATTTTTGGGTTAGGTCAATCCGTTCGCGAGATATGGGAGTTTGAAGACAAGAAATGGTTGAGAAGGCAAAAAATTTTTCGCAATTCTGCTGCTCCAAACGCTTAACCAGAATGCCCTAGGGAAAAAATACACATACCGATGTAATCGGGCGAGTTTCTACTTTCAAATGCAATAGGAATTTTTGGGTCAGGTCAATCCGTTCGCGAGATATGAGAGTTTGAAGCTAAGAAATGGTTGAGAAGACAACAAATTTTTCGCAAATCTGCTGCTCCAAACGCTTATCCAGAATGGCCTAGGGAAAAAATACGCATACCGTTGTAATCGGGCACGTTTCTACTTTCAGACGCAGCAGGAATTTTTGGGTTCGGTCAATCCGTTCGCGAGATATGGGACTTTGAAGCTAAGAAATGGTTGACAAGACAACAAATTTTTCGCACTTCTGCTGCTCCAATCGCTTAAACAGAATGGCCTAGGGAATAAATACGCATACCGTTGTAATCGGGCGAGTTTCTACTTTCAGATACAATAGGAATTTTTGGGTTCGGTCAATCCGTTCGCGAGATATGGGAGTTTGAAGCCAAGAAATGGTTGAGAAGGCAAGAAATTTTTCGCATTTCTGCTGCTCCAAACGCTTAACCAGAATGGCCTAGGGAAAAAATACACATACCGTTGTAATCGGGCGAGTTTCTACTTTCAGACGCAACAGGAATTTTTGGGTTAGGTCAAACCGTTCGCGAGATATGGGACTTTGAAGCTAAGAAATGGTTGACAAGACAACAAATTTTTCGCACTTCTGCTGCTCCAATCGCTTAACCAGAATGCCCTAGGGGAAAAATACACGTACCGTTGTAATCGGGCGAGTTTCTTCTTTCAGATGCATAAGGAATTTTTGGGTTAGGTCAATCCGTTCGCGAGATATGGGAGTTTGAAGACAAGAAATGGTTGAGAAGGCAAAAAATTTTTCGCAATTCTGCTGCTCCAATCGCTTAACCAGATTGGCCTAGGGGAAAAATACACATACCGTTGTAAACGGGCGAGTTTCTACTTTCAAATGCAATAGGAATTTTTGGGTTAGGTCAATCCGTTCGCGAGATATGAGACTTTGAAGCTAAGAAATGGTTGAGAAGACAACAAATTTTTCGCAAATCTGCTGCTCCAAACGCTTATCCAGAATGGTCTAGGGAAAAAAAACACATACCGTTGTAATCGGGCACGTTTCTACTTTCAGATACAATAGGAATTTTTGGGTTCGGTCAATCCGTTCGCGTGATATGGTTCTTTGAAGCTAAGAAATGGTTGACAAGACAACAAATTTTTCGCACTTCTGCTGCTCCAATCGCTTAACCAGAATGGCCTAGGGAATAAATACGCATACCGTTGTAATCGGGCGAGTTTCTACTTTCAGATGCATAAGGAATTTTTGGGTTAGGTCAATCCGTTCGCGAGATATGGGAGTTTGAAGCCAAGAAATGGTTGAGAAGGCAAAAAATTTTTCGCAATTCTGCTGCTCCAAACGCTTAACCAGAATGGCCTAGGGAAAAAATACACATACCGTTGTAACCGGGCGAGTTTCTACATTCAGATACAATAGGATTTTTGGGTTCTGTCAATCCGTTCGCGAGATATGGGACTTTGAAGCTAAGAAATGGTTGACAAGACAACAAATTTTTCGCACTTCTGCTGCTCCAATCGCTTAACCAGAATGCCCTAGGGGAAAAATACACGTACCGTTGTAATCGGGCGAGTTTCTTCTTTCAGATGCATAAGGAATTTTTGGGTTAGTTCAATCCGTTCGCGAGATATGGGAGTTTGAAGACAAGAAATGGTTGAGAAGGCAAAAAATTTTTCGCAATTTTGCTGCTCCAAACGCTTAACCAGAATGCCCTAGGGAAAAAATACACATACCGTTGTAATCGGGCGAGTTTCTACATTCAAATGCAATAGGAATTTTTGGGTTAGGTCAATCCGTTCGCGAGATATGAGACTTTGAAGCTAAGAAATGGTTGAGAAGACAACAAATTTTTCGCAAATCTGCTGCTCCAAACGCTTATCCAGAATGGCCTAGGGAAAAAAAACACATACCGTTGTAATCGGGCACGTTTCTACTTTCAGATACAATAGGAATTTTTGGGTTCGGTCAATCCGTTCGCGAGATATGGGACCTTGAAGCTAAGAAATGGTTGACAAGACAACAAATTTTTCGCACTTCTGCTGCTCCAATCGCTTAACCAGAATGTCCTAGGGAATAAATACGCATACCGTTGTAATCGGGCGAGTTTCTACTTTCAGATACAATAGGAATTTTTGGGTTCGGTCAATCCGTTCGCGAGATATGGGACTTTGAAGCTAAGAAATGGTTGACAAGACAACAAATTTCTCGCACTTCTGCTGCTCCAATCGCTTAACCAGAATGCCCTAGGGGAAAAATACACGTACCGTTGTAATCGGGCGAGTTTCTACTTTCAGATGCATAAGGAATTTTTGGGTTAGGTCAATCCGTTCGCGAGATATGGGAGTTTGAAGCCAAGAAATGGTTGAGAAGGCAAAAAATTTTTCGCAATTCTGCTGCTCCAAACGCTTAACCAGAATGGCCTAGGGAAAAAATACACATACCGTTGTAATCGGGCGAGTTTCTACTTTCAGACGCAACAGGAATTTTTGGGTTAGGTCAATCCGTTCGCGAGATATGGGACTTTGAAGCTAAGAAATGGTTTAGAAGACAACAAATCTTTCGCAATTCTGCTGCACCAAACGCTTAACCAGAATGGGCTAGGGAAAAATACACATACCGTTGTAATCCGGCGAGTTTCTACATTCAGTTAAAATAGGAATTTTTGGGTTCGGTCAATCCGTTCGGGAGATATGGGACTTTGAAGCTAAGAAATGGTTGACAAGACAAAAAATTTTTCGCAATTTTGCTGCTCCAAACGCTTAACCAGAATGCCCTAGGGAAAAAATACACATACCGTTGTAATCGGGCGAGTTTCTACATTCAAATGCAATAGGAATTTTTGGGTTAGGTCAATCCGTTCGCGAGATATGAGAGTTTGAAGCTAAGAAATGGTTGAGAAGACAACAAATTTTTCGCAAATCTGCTGCTCCAAACGCCTAACCAGAATGGCCTAGGGAAAAAATACGCATACCGTTGTAATCGAGCGAGTTTCTACATTCAGATACAATAGGAATTTTTGGGTTCTGTCAATCCGTTCGCGAGATATGGGACTTTGAAGCTAAGAAATGGTTGACAAGACAACAAATTTTTCGCACTTCTGCTGCTCCAATCGCTTAAACAGAATGGCCTAGGGAATAAATACGCATACCGTTGTAATCGGGCGAGTTTCTACTTTCAGATACAATAGGAATTTTTGGGTTCGGTCAATCCGTTCGCGAGATATGGGACTTTGAAGCTAAGAAATGGTTGACAAGACAACAAATTTTTCGCAATTCTGCTGCTCCAATCGCTTAACCAGAATGCCCTAGGGGAAAAATACACGTACCGTTGTAATCGGGCGAGTTTCTTCTTTCAGATGCATAAGGAATTTTTGGGTTAGGTCAATCCGTTCGCGAGATATGGGAGTTTGAAGACAAGAAATGGTTGAGAAGGCAAAAAATTTTTCGCAATTCTGCTGCTCCAAACGCTTAACCAGAATGCCCTAGGGAAAAAATACACATACCGAAGTAATCGGGCGAGTTTCTACTTTCAAATGCAATAGGAATTTTTGGATTAGGTCAATCCGTTCGCGAGATATGAGACTTTGAAGCTAAGAAATGGTTGAGAAGACAACAAATTTTTCGCAAATCTGCTGCTCCAAACGCTTATCCAGAATGGCCTAGGGAAAAAAAACACATACCGTTGTAATCGGGCACGTTTCTACTTTCAGATACAATAGGAATTTTTGGGTTCGGTCAATCCGTTCGCGAGATATGGGACTTTGAAGCTAAGAAATGGTTGACAAGACAACAAATTTTTCGCACTTCTGCTGCTCCAATCGCTTAACCAGAATGTCCTAGGGAATAAATACGCATACCGTTGTAATCGGGCGAGTTTCTACTTTCAGATACAATAGGAATTTTTGGGTTCGGTCAATCCGTTCGCGAGATATGGGACTTTGAAGCTAAGAAATGGTTGACAAGACAACAAATTTCTCGCACTTCTGCTGCTCCAATCGCTTAACCAGAATGCCCTAGGGGAAAAATACACGTACCGTTGTAATCGGGCGAGTTTCTACTTTCAGATGCATAAGGAATTTTTGGGTTAGGTCAATCCGTTCGCGAGATATGGGAGTTTGAAGCCTAGAAATGGTTGAGAAGGCAAAAAATTTTTCGCAATTCTGCTGCTCCAAACGCTTAACCAGAATGGCCTAGGGAAAAAATACACATACCGTTGTAATCGGGCGAGTTTCTACTTTCAGACGCAACAGGAATTTTTGGGTTAGGTCAATCCGTTCGCGAGATATGGGACTTTGAAGCTAAGAAATGGTTTAGAAGACAACAAATCTTTCGCAATTCTGCTGCACCAAACGCTTAACCAGAATGGGCTAGGGAAAAATACACATACCGTTGTAATCCGGCGAGTTTCTACATTCAGTTAAAATAGGAATTTTTGGGTTCGGTCAATCCGTTCGGGAGATATGGGACTTTGAAGCTAAGAAATGGTTGACAAGACAACAAATTTTTCGCACTTCTGCTGCTCTAATCGCTTAACCAGAATGCCCTAGGGGAAAAATACACGTACCGTTGTAATCGGGCGAGTTTCTACTTTCAGATGCATAAGGAATTTTTGGGTTAGGTCAATCCGTTCGCGAGATATGGGAGTTTGAAACCAAGAAATGGTTGAGAAGGCAAAAAAAATTAT
>NW_027479754.1:0-68850 GCF_051014685.1 Ptiloglossa arizonensis
TATACGTTATACGTTATACGTTATACGTTATACGTTATACGTTATACGTTGTACGGTATACGTTATACGTTATACGTTATACGCTATACGTTATACGTTATACGTTATACGTTATACGTTATACGTTATACGTTATACGTTATACGTTATACGTTATACGTTATACGTTATACGTTATTCGTTATACGTTATACGTTATACATTATACGTTATACGTTATACGTTATACGTTATGCGTTATAGGATATACGTTATACGTTATACGTTGTACGTTATACGTTATACGTTGTACGTTATACGTTCTACGTTATACGTTATACGTTATACGTTGTACGTTATACGTTATACGTCATCCGTTATACGTTATACGTTATACGTTATACGTTCTACGTTATACGTTATACGTTAAACGTTGTACGTTATACGTTATACGTTATACGTTATACGTTATACGTTATACGTTATGCGTTATACGTTATACGTTATACGTTATACGTTATACGTTATACGTTATACGTTATACGTTATAGGTTATACGTTATACATTATACGTTATACGTTATACGTTATGCGTTATAGGATATACCTCATACGTTATACGTTGTACGTTATACGTTATACGTTATGCGTTATACGTCATGCGATATACGTTATACGTTATACGTTATACGTTATACGTTATACATTATACGTTATACGTTATACGTTATACGTTATACGTTATACGTTATACGTTATACGTTATACGTTATACGTTATACGTTATACGTTATACATTATACGTTATACGTTATACGTTATACGTTATACGTTATACGTTATACGTTATACTATATACGACATACGTTATACGTTATACGTTATACGTTATACGTTATACGTTATACGTTATAAGTTATACGTTATACGTTATACGTTATACGTTATTCGTTATACGTTAGACGCTGTACGTTATACGTTATACGTTATACGTTATACGTTATACGTTATACGTTATACGTTATACGTTATACGTTATACGTTATACGTTATACGTTATACGTTATACGTTATACGTTATACGTTATACGTTATACGTTATACGTTATACGTTATGCGTTATAGGATATACGTTATACGTTATACGTTGTACGTTATACGTTATACGTTATATGTTATACGTCATGCGATATACGTTATACGTTATTCGTTATACGGTATACGTTAAACGTTGTACGTTATACGTTATACGTTATACGTTATACGTTATACGTTATACGTTATACGTTATACGTTGTACGGTATACGTTATACATTATACGTTATACGCTATACGTTATACGTTATACGTTATACGTTATACGTTATACGTTATACGTTATACGTTATACGTTATACGTTATACGTTATACGTTATACGTTATACGTTATTCGTTATACGTTATACGTTATACATTATACGTTATACGTTATACGTTATACGTTATGCGTTATAGGATATACGTTATACGTTATACGTTGTACGTTATACGTTATACGTTGTACGTTATACGTTCTACGTTATACGTTATACGTTATACGTTGTACGTTATACGTTATACGTCATCCGTTATACGTTATACGTTATACGTTATACGTTCTACGTTATACGTTATACGTTAAACGTTGTACGTTATACGTTATACGTTATACGTTATACGTTATACGTTATACGTTATGCGTTATACGTTATACGTTATACGTTATACGTTATACGTTATACGTTATACGTTATACGTTATAGGTTATACGTTATACATTATACGTTATACGTTATACGTTATGCGTTATAGGATATACCTCATACGTTATACGTTGTACGTTATACGTTATACGTTATGCGTTATACGTCATGCGATATACGTTATACGTTATACGATATACGTTATACGTTATACATTATACGTTATACGTTATACGTTATACGTTATACGTTATACGTTATACGTTATACGTTATACGTTATACGTTATACGTTATACATTATACGTTATACGTTATACGTTATACGTTATACGTTATACGTTATACTATATACGACATACGTTATACGTTATACATTATACGTTATACGTTATACGTTATACGTTATAAGTTATACGTTATACGTTATACGTTATACGTTATACGTTATACGTTATTCGTTATACGTTATACGTTATACATTATACGTTATACGTTATACGTTATACGTTATACGTTATACGTTATGCGTTATACGTCATGCGATATACGATATACGTTATACGTTATACGTTATACGTTATACGTTATACATTATACGTTATACGTTATACGTTATAAGTTATACGTTATACCTTATGCGTTATACGTTATACGTTATACGTTATACGTTATACGTTATACGTTATACGTTATACGTTATACGTTATACGTTATACGTTATACGTTATACGTCATTCGTTATACGTTATACGTTATACATTATACGTTATACGTTATACGTTATACGTTATGCGTTATAGGATATACGTTATACGTTATACGTTGTACGTTATACGTTATACGTTGTACGTTATACGTTCTACGTTATACGTTATACGTTATAAGTTATACGTTATACGTTATACGTTATACGTTATTCGTTATACGTTAGACGCTGTACGTTATACGTTATACGTTATACGTTATACGTTATACGTTATACGTTATACGTTATACGTTATACGTTATACGTTATACGTTATACGTTATACGTTATACGTTATACGTTATACGTTATACGTTATACGTTATACGTTATACGTTATACGTTATACGTTATGCGTTATAGGATATACGTTATACGTTATACGTTGTACGTTATACGTTATACGTTATATGTTATACGTCATGCGATATACGTTATACGTTATTCGTTATACGTTATACGTTATACGTTATACGTTATGCGTTATACGTCATGCGATATACGTTATACGTTATACGTTATACGTTATACGTTATACGTTATACATTATACGTTATACGTTATACGTTATAAGTTATACGTTATACCTTATACGTTATACGTTATACGTTATACGTTATACGTTATACGTTATACGTTATACGTTATACGTTATACGTTATACGTTATACGACATACGTTATACGTTATACGTTATACGTTATACGTTGTACGTTATACATTATACGTTATACGTTATACGTTATGCGTTATAGGATATACCTCATACGTTATACGTTGTACGTTATACGTTATACGTTATGCGTTATACGTCATGCGATATACGTTATACGTTATACGTTATACGTTATACGTTATACATTATACGTTATACGTTATACGTTATACGTTATACGTTATACGTTATACGTTATACGTTATACGTTATACGTTATACGTTATACGTTATACATTATACGTTATACGTTATACGTTATACGTTATACGTTATACGTTATACGTTATACTATATACGACTTACGTTATACGTTATACGTTATACGTTATACTTTATACGTTATACGTTATACGTTATAAGTTATACGTTATACGTTATACGTTATACGTTATTCGTTATATGTTAGACGCTGTACGTTATACGTTATACGTTATACGTTATACGTTATACGTTATACGTTATACGTTATACGTTATATGTTATACGTCATGCGATATACGTTATACGTTATTCGTTATACGGTATACGTTAAACGTTGTACGTTATACGTTATACGTTATACGTTATACGTTATACGTTATACGTTATACGTTGTACGGTATACGTTATACGTTATACGTTATACGCTATACGTTATACGTTATACGTTATACGTTATACGTTATACGTTATACGTTATACGTTATACGTTATACGTTATACGTTATACGTTATACGTTATACATTATACGTTATACGTTATACGTTATGCGTTATAGGATATACCTCATACGTTATACGTTGTACGTTATACGTTATACGTTATGCGTTATACGTCATGCGATATACGTTATACGTTATACGTTATACGTTATACGTTATACATTATACGTTATACGTTATACGTTATACGTTATACGTTATACGTTATACGTTATACGTTATACGTTATACGTTATACGTTATACGTTATACGTTATACGTTATACGTTATACGTTATGCGTTATAGGATATACGTTATACGTTATACGTTGTACGTTATACGTTATACGTTATATGTTATACGTCATGCGATATACGTTATACGTTATTCGTTATACGGTATACGTTAAACGTTGTACGTTATACGTTATACGTTATACGTTATACGTTATACGTTATACGTTATACGTTGTACGGTATACGTTATACGTTATACGTTATACGCTATACGTTATACGTTATACGTTATACGTTATACGTTATACGTTATACGTTATACGTTATACGTTATACGTTATACGTTATACGTTATACGTTATTCGTTATACGTTATACGTTATACATTATACGTTATACGTTATACGTTATACGTTATGCGTTATAGGATATACGTTATACGTTATACGTTGTACGTTATACGTTATACGTTGTACGTTATACGTTCTACGTTATACGTTATACGTTATACGTTGTACGTTATACGTTATACGTCATCCGTTATACGTTATACGTTATACGTTATACGTTCTACGTTATACGTTATACGTTAAACGTTGTACGTTATACGTTATACGTTATACGTTATACGTTATACGTTATACGTTATGCGTTATACGTTATACGTTATACGTTATACGTTATACGTTATACGTTATACGTTATACGTTATAGGTTATACGTTATACATTATACGTTATACGTTATACGTTATGCGTTATAGGATATACCTCATACGTTATACGTTGTACGTTATACGTTATACGTTATGCGTTATACGTCATGCGATATACGTTATACGTTATACGTTATACGTTATACGTTATACATTATACGTTATACGTTATACGTTATACGTTATACGTTATACGTTATACGTTATACGTTATACGTTATACGTTATACGTTATACATTATACGTTATACGTTATACGTTATACGTTATACGTTATACGTTATACGTTATACTATATACGACATACGTTATACGTTATACGTTATACGTTATACGTTATACGTTATACGTTATAAGTTATACGTTATACGTTATACGTTATACGTTATTCGTTATACGTTAGACGCTGTACGTTATACGTTATACGTTATACGTTATACGTTATACGTTATACGTTATACGTTATACGTTATACGTTATACGTTATACGTTATACGTTATACGTTATACGTTATACGTTATACGTTATACGTTATACGTTATACGTTATACGTTATGCGTTATAGGATATACGTTATACGTTATACGTTGTACGTTATACGTTATACGTTATATGTTATACGTCATGCGATATACGTTATACGTTATTCGTTATACGGTATACGTTAAACGTTGTACGTTATACGTTATACGTTATACGTTATACGTTATACGTTATACGTTATACGTTATACGTTGTACGGTATACGTTATACATTATACGTTATACGCTATACGTTATACGTTATACGTTATACGTTATACGTTATACGTTATACGTTATACGTTATACGTTATACGTTATACGTTATACGTTATACGTTATACGTTATTCGTTATACGTTATACGTTATACATTATACGTTATACGTTATACGTTATACGTTATGCGTTATAGGATATACGTTATACGTTATACGTTGTACGTTATACGTTATACGTTGTACGTTATACGTTCTACGTTATACGTTATACGTTATACGTTGTACGTTATACGTTATACGTCATCCGTTATACGTTATACGTTATACGTTATACGTTCTACGTTATACGTTATACGTTAAACGTTGTACGTTATACGTTATACGTTATACGTTATACGTTATACGTTATACGTTATGCGTTATACGTTATACGTTATACGTTATACGTTATACGTTATACGTTATACGTTATACGTTATAGGTTATACGTTATACATTATACGTTATACGTTATACGTTATGCGTTATAGGATATACCTCATACGTTATACGTTGTACGTTATACGTTATACGTTATGCGTTATACGTCATGCGATATACGTTATACGTTATACGATATACGTTATACGTTATACATTATACGTTATACGTTATACGTTATACGTTATACGTTATACGTTATACGTTATACGTTATACGTTATACGTTATACGTTATACATTAAACGTTATACGTTATACGTTATACGTTATACGTTATACGTTATACTATATACGACATACGTTATACGTTATACATTATACGTTATACGTTATACGTTATACGTTATAAGTTATACGTTATACGTTATACGTTATACGTTATACGTTATACGTTATTCGTTATACGTTATACGTTATACATTATACGTTATACGTTATACGTTATACGTTATGCGTTATAGGATACACGTTATACGTTATACGTTGTACGTTATACGTTATACGTTGTACGTTATACGTTCTACGTTATACGTTATACGTTATACGTTGTACGTTATACGTTATACGTTGTACGTTATACGTTATACGTTATATGTTATACGTCATGCGATATACGTTATACGTTATTCGTTATACGTTATACGTTATACGTTATACGTTATGCGTTATACGTCATGCGATATACGATATACGTTATACGTTATACGTTATACGTTATACGTTATACATTATACGTTATACGTTATACGTTATAAGTTATACGTTATACCTTATGCGTTATACGTTATACGTTATACGTTATACGTTATACGTTATACGTTATACGTTATACGTTATACGTTATACGTTATACGTTATACGTTATACGTCATTCGTTATACGTTATACGTTATACATGATACGTTATACGTTATACGTTATACGTTATGCGTTATAGGATATACGTTATACGTTATACGTTGTACGTTATACGTTATACGTTGTACGTTATACGTTCTACGTTATACGTTATACGTTATAAGTTATACGTTATACGTTATACGTTATACGTTATTCGTTATACGTTAGACGCTGTACGTTATACGTTATACGTTATACGTTATACGTTATACGTTATACGTTATACGTTATACGTTATACGTTATACGTTATACGTTATACGTTATACGTTATACGTTATACGTTATACGTTATACGTTATACGTTATACGTTATACGTTATACGTTATGCGTTATAGGATATACGTTATACGTTATACGTTGTACGTTATACGTTATACGTTATATGTTATACGTCATGCGATATACGTTATACGTTATTCGTTATACGTTATACGTTATACGTTATACGTTATGCGTTATACGTCATGCGATATACGTTATACGTTATACGTTATACGTTATACGTTATACGTTATACATTATACGTTATACGTTATACGTTATAAGTTATACGTTATACCTTATACGTTATACGTTATACGTTATACGTTATACGTTATACGTTATACGTTATACGTTATACGTTATACGTTATACGTTATACGACATACGTTATACGTTATACGTTATACGTTATACGTTGTACGTTATACGTTATACGTTGTACGTTATACGTCCTACGTTATACGTTATACGTTATACGTTGTACGTTATACGTTATACGTCATCCGTTATACGTTATACGTTATACGTTATACGTTCTACGTTATACGTTATACGTTAAACGTTGTACGTTATACGTTATACGTTATACGTTATACGTTATACGTTATACGTTATGCGTTATACGTTATACGTTGTACGTTATACGTTATGCGTTATGCGTTATACGTCATGCGATATACGTTATACGTTATACGTTATACGTTATACGTTATACATTATACGTTATACGTTATACGTTATACGTTATACGTTATACGTTATACGTTATACGTTATACGTTATACGTTATACGTTATACATTATACGTTATACGTTATACGTTATACGTTATACGTTATACGTTATACTATATACGACATACGTTATACGTTATACGTTATACGTTATACGTTATACGTTATACGTTATACGTTATACGTTATACGTTATACGTTATACGTTATGCGTTATACGTCATGCGATATACGTTATACGTTATACGTTATACGTTATACGTTATACATTATACGTTATACGTTATACGTTATACGTTATACGTTATACGTTATACGTTATACGTTATACGTTATACGTTATACGTTATACATTATACGTTATACGTTATACGTTATACGTTATACGTTATACGTTATACGTTATACGTTATGCGTTATAGGATATACGTTTTACGTTATACGTTGTACGTTATACGTTATACGTTGTACGTTATACGTTATACGTTATACGTTATACGTTAAACGTTGTACGTTATACGTTATACGTCATACGTTATACGTTATACGTTATACGTTATACGTTCTACGTTATGCGTTATACGTTAAACGTTGTACGTTATACGTTATACGTTATACGTTATACGTTATACGTTATACGTTATACGTTATACGTTATACGTTATACGTTATACGTTATACGTTATACGTTATACCTTATACGTTATACGTTATACGTTATACGTTATACATTATACGTTGTACGTTGAACGTTGTACGTTATACGTTATACGTTATACGTTATACGTTATACGTTATACGTTATACGTTATACGTTATACGTTATACGTTATACGTTATACGTTATACGTTATACGTTATGCGTTATAAGTTATACGTTATACGTTATACGTTATACGTTATTCGTTATACGTTAGACGCTGTACGTTATACGTTATACGTTATACGTTATACGTTATACGTTATACGTTATACGTTATACGTTATACGTTATACGTTATACGTTATACGTTATACGTTATACGTTATACGTTATACATTATACGTTATACGTTATACGTTATGCGTTATAGGAATACCTCATACGTTATACGTTGTACGTTATACGTTATACGTTATGCGTTATACGTCATGCGATATACGTTATACGTTATACGTTATACGTTATACGTTATACATTATACGTTATACGTTATACGTTATACGTTATACGTTAAACGTTATACGTTATACGTTATACGTTATACGTTATACGTTATACATTATACGTTATACGTTATACGTTATACGTTATACGTTATACGTTATACTATATACGACATACGTTATACGTTATACGTTATACGTTATACGTTATACGTTATACGTTATACGTTATACGTTATACGTTATACGTTATACGTTATACGTTATACGTTATACGTTATGCGTTATAGGATATACGTTATACGTTATACGTTGTACGTTATACGTTATACGTTGTACGTTATACGTTCTACGTTATACGTTATACGTTATACGTTGTACGTTATACGTTATACGTCATCCGTTATACGTTATACGTTATACGTTATACGTTCTACGTTATACGTTATACGTTAAACGTTGTACGTTATACGTTATACGTTATACGTTATACGTTATACGTTATACGTTATGCGTTATACGTTATACGTCATACGTTATACGTTATACGTTATACGTTATACGTTATACGTTATACGTTATACGTTATACGTTATACGTTATGCGTTATAAGTTATACGTTATACGTTATACGTTATACGTTATTCGTTATACGTTAGACGCTGTACGTTATACGTTATACGTTATACGTTATACGTTATACGTTATACGTTATACGTTATACGTTATACGTTATACGTTATACGTTATACGTTATACGTTATACGTTATACGTTATACGTTATACATTATACGTTATACGTTATACGTTATGCGTTATAGGATATACCTCATACGTTATACGTTGTACGTTATACGTTATACGTTATGCGTTATACGTCATGCGATATACGTTATACGTTATACGTTATACGTTATACGTTATACATTATACGTTATACGTTATACGTTATACGTTATACGTTATACGTTATACGTTATACATTATACGTTATACGTTATACGTTATGCGTTATAGGATATACCTCATACGTTATACGTTGTACGTTATACGTTATACGTTATGCGTTATACGTCATGCGATATACGTTATACGTTATACGTTATACGTTATACGTTATACATTATACGTTATACGTTATACGTTATACGTTATACGTTATACGTTATACGTTATACGTTATACGTTATACGTTATACGTTATACGTTATACATTATACGTTATACGTTATACGTTATACGTTATACGTTATACGTTATACTATATACGACTTACGTTATACGTTATACGTTATACGTTATACTTTATACGTTATACGTTATACGTTATAAGTTATACGTTATACGTTATACGTTATACGTTATTCGTTATACGTTAGACGCTGTACGTTATACGTTATACGTTATACGTTATACGTTATACGTTCTACGTTATACGTTATACGTTAAACGTTGTACGTTATACGTTATACGTTATACGTTATACGTTATACGTTATACGTTATGCGTTATACGTTATACGTTATACGTTATACGTTATACGTTATACGTTATACGTTATACGTTATACGTTATACGTTATACGTTATACGTTATACGTTATACGTTATGCGTTATAGGATATACGTTATACGTTATACGTTGTACGTTATACGTTATACGTTATATGTTATACGTCATGCGATATACGTTATACGTTATTCGTTATACGGTATACGTTAAACGTTGTACGTTATACGTTATACGTTATACGTTATACGTTATACGTTATACGTTATACGTTGTACGGTATACGTTATACGTTATACGTTATACGCTATACGTTATACGTTATACGTTATACGTTATACGTTATACGTTATACGTTATACGTTATACGTTATACGTTATACGTTATACGTTATACGTTATTCGTTATACGTTATACGTTATACATTATACGTTATACGTTATACGTTATACGTTATGCGTTATAGGATATACGTTATACGTTATACGTTGTACGTTATACGTTATACGTTGTACGTTATACGTTCTACGTTATACGTTATACGTTATACGTTGTACGTTATACGTTATACGTCATCCGTTATACGTTATACGTTATACGTTATACGTTCTACGTTATACGTTATACGTTAAACGTTGTACGTTATACGTTATACGTTATACGTTATACGTTATACGTTATACGTTATGCGTTATACGTTATACGTTATACGTTATACGTTATACGTTATACGTTATACGTTATACGTTATAGGTTATACGTTATACATTATACGTTATACGTTATACGTTATGCGTTATAGGATATACCTCATACGTTATACGTTGTACGTTATACGTTATACGTTATGCGTTATACGTCATGCGATATACGTTATACGTTATACGTTATACGTTATACGTTATACATTATACGTTATACGTTATACGTTATACGTTATACGTTATACGTTATACGTTATACGTTATACGTTATACGTTATACGTTATACATTATACGTTATACGTTATACGTTATACGTTATACGTTATACGTTATACGTTATACTATATACGACATACGTTATACGTTATACGTTATACGTTATACGTTATACGTTATACGTTATAAGTTATACGTTATACGTTATACGTTATACGTTATTCGTTATACGTTAGACGCTGTACGTTATACGTTATACGTTATACGTTATACGTTATACGTTATACGTTATACGTTATACGTTATACGTTATACTATATACGACATACGTTATACGTTATACATTATACGTTATACGTTATACGTTATACGTTATAAGTTATACGTTATACGTTATACGTTATACGTTATACGTTATACGTTATTCGTTATACGTTATACGTTATACATTATACGTTATACGTTATACGTTATACGTTATGCGTTATAGGATACACGTTATACGTTATACGTTGTACGTTATACGTTATACGTTGTACGTTATACGTTCTACGTTATACGTTATACGTTATACGTTGTACGTTATACGTTATACGTTGTACGTTATACGTTATACGTTATATGTTATACGTCATGCGTTATACGTTATGCGTTATACGTTATACGTTATACGTTATACGTTCTACGTTATACGTTATACGTTAAACGTTGTACGTTATACGTTATACGTTATACGTTATACGTTATACGTTATACGTTATACGTTATGCGTTATACGTTATACGTTATACGTTATACGTTATACGTTATACGTTATACGTTATACGTTATACGTTATACGTTATACGTTATACGTTATACGTTATACGTTATACGTTATACGATATACGTAATATGTAATACGTCATACGTTTTACGTTAATCGTTATACGTTATACGTTATACGCTATACGTTATACGTTATACGTTATACGTTATACGTTATACGTTATACGTTATACGTTATACGTTATACGTTATACGTTATACGTTATACGTTATACGTTATACGTTGTACGTTATACGTTATACGTTATACGTTATACGTTAGACGTTGTACGTTATACGTTATACGTTATACGTTATACGCTATACGTTATACGTTATACGTTATACGTTATACGTTATACGATATACGTTATTCGTTATACGTTATACGTTATACATTATACGTTATACGTTATACGTTATACGTTATACGTTATACGTTATACGTTATACGTTATACGTTATACGTTATACGTTATACGTTATACGTTATACGTTATACGTTATACGTTATACGTTATATGTTATACGTTATACGTTATACGTTATACGTTAAACGTTGTACGTTATACGTTATACGTTATACGTTATACGTTATACGTTATGCGTTATGCGTTATACGTTATACGTTATACGTTATACGTTATACGTTATACGTTATACGTTATACGTTATACGTTATAGGTTATACGTTATACATTATACGTTATACGTTATACGTTATGCGTTATAGGATATACCTCATACGTTATACGTTGTACGTTATACGTTATACGTTATGCGTTATACGTTATACGTTAGACGCTGTACGTTATACGTTATACGTTATACGTTATACGTTATACGTTATACGTTATACGTTATACGTTATACGTTGTACGTTATACGTTATACGTCATCCGTTATACGTTATACGTTATACGTTATACGTTCTACGTTATACGTTATACGTTAAACGTTGTACGTTATACGTTATACGTTATACGTTATACGTTATACGTTATACGTTATACGTTAGACGCTGTACGTTATACGTTATACGTTATACGTTATACGTTATACGTTATACGTTATATGTTATACGTTATACGTTATACGTTATACGTTAAACGTTGTACGTTATACGTTATACGTTATACGTTATGCGTTATGCGTTATACGTTATACGTTATACGTTATACGTTATACATTATACGTTATACGTTATACGTTATAAGTTATACGTTATACCTTATACGTTATACGTTATACGTTATACGTTATACGTTATACGTTATACGTTATACGTTATACGTTATACGTTATACGTTATACGACATACGTTATACGTTATACGTTATACGTTATACGTTGTACGTTATACGTTATACGTTGTACGTTATACGTCCTACGTTATACGTTATACGTTATACGTTGTACGTTATACGTTATACGTCATCCGTTATACGTTATACGTTATACGTTATACGTTCTACGTTATACGTTATACGTTAAACGTTGTACGTTATACGTTATACGTTATACGTTATACGTTATACGTTATACGTTATACGTTATGCGTTATACGTTATACGTTGTACGTTATACGTTATGCGTTATGCGTTATACGTCATGCGATATACGTTATACGTTATACGTTATACGTTATACGTTATACATTATACGTTATACGTTATACGTTATACGTTATACGTTATACGTTATACGTTATACGTTATACGTTATACGTTATACGTTATACATTATACGTTATACGTTATACGTTATACGTTATACGTTATACGTTATACTATATACGACATACGTTATACGTTATACGTTATACGTTATACGTTATACGTTATACGTTATACGTTATACGTTATACGTTATACGTTATACGTTTTACGTTATACGTTATACGTTATACGTTATACGTTATACGTTATGGGTTATAGGATATACGTTATACGTTATACGTTGGACGTTATACGTTATACGTTGTACGTTATACGTTCTACGTTATACGTTATACGTTAAACGTTATACGTTATACGTTATACGTCATCCGTTATACGTTATACGTTATACGTTATACGTTCTACATTATACGTTATACGTTAAACGTTGTACGTTATACGTTATACGTTATACGTTATACGTTATACGTTATACGTTATACGTTATGCGTTATACGTTATACGTTATACGTTATACGTTCTACGTTATACGTTATACGTTAAACGTTGTACGTTATACGTTATGCGTTATAGGTTATACGTTATACGTTATACGTTATGCGTTATACGTTATACGTTATACGTTATACGTTATACGTTATACGTTATACGTTATACGTTATACGTTATACGTTATACGATATACGTAATATGTAATACGTCATACGTTTTACGTTAATCGTTATACGTTATACGTTATACGCTATACGTTATACGTTATACGTTATACGTTATACGTTATACGTTATACGTTATACGTTATACGTTGTACGTTATACGTTGTACGTTATACGTTATACGTTATACGTTATACGTTAGACGTTGTACGTTATACGTTATACGTTATACGTTATACGTTATACGTTATACGTTATACGTTATACGTTATACGTTATACGTTATACGTTATACGTTATATGTTATTCGTTATACGTTATACGTTATACATTATACGTTATACGTTATACGTTATACGTTATACGTTATACGTTATACGTTATACGTTATACGTTATACGTTATACGTTATACATTATACGTTATACGTTATACGTTATACGTTATACGTTATACGTTATACTATATACGACATACGTTATACGTTATACGTTATACGTTATACTTTATACGTTATACGTTATACGTTATACGTTATACGTTATACGTTATACGTTATACGTTATACGTTATACTATATACGACATACGTTATACGTTATACGTTATACGTTATACGTTATACGTTATACGTTATACGTTATACGTTATACGTTATACGTTATACGTTATGCGTTATAGGATATACGTTATACGTTATACGTTGTACGTTATACGTTATACGTTGTACGTTATACGTTCTACGTTATACGTTATACGTTATACGTTGTACGTTATACGTTATACGTCATCCGTTATACGTTATACGTTATACGTTATACGTTCTACGTTATACGTTATACGTTAAACGTTGTACGTTATACGTTATACGTTATACGTTATACGTTATACGTTATACGTTATACGTTATACGTTATACGTTATACCTTATACGTTATACGTTATACGTTATACGTTATACATTATACGTTGTACGTTGAACGTTGTACGTTATACGTTATACGTTATACGTTATACGTTATACGTTATGCGTTATACGTTATACGTTATACGTTATACGTTCTACGTTATACGTTATACGTTAAACGTTGTACGTTATACGTTATACGTTATACGTTATACGTTATACGTTATACGTTATACGTTATGCGTTATACGTTATACGTTATACGTTATACGTTATACGTTATACGTTATACGTTATACGTTATACGTTATACGTTATACGTTATACGTTATACGTTATACGATATACGTAATATGTAATACGTCATACGTTTTACGTTAATCGTTATACGTTATACGTTATACGCTATACGTTATACGTTATACGTTATACGTTATACGTTATACGTTATACGTTATACGTTATACGTTATACGTTATACGTTATACGTTATACGTTATACGTTATACGTTATACGTTATACGTTGTACGTTATACGTTATACGTTATACGTTATACGTTAGACGTTGTACGTTATACGTTATACGTTATACGTTATACGTTATACGTTATACGTTATACGTTATACGTTATACGTTATACCTTATACGTTATACGTTATACGTTATACGTTATACATTATACGTTGTACGTTGAACGTTGTACGTTATACGTTATACGTTATACGTTATACGTTATACGTTATGCGTTATACGTTATACGTTATACGTTATACGTTCTACGTTATACGTTATACGTTAAACGTTGTACGTTATACGTTATACGTTATACGTTATACGTTATACGTTATACGTTATACGTTATGCGTTATACGTTATACGTTATACGTTATACGTTATACGTTATACGTTATACGTTATACGTTATACGTTATACGTTATACGTTATACGTTATACGTTATACGTTATACGTTATACGATATACGTAATATGTAATACGTCATACGTTTTACGTTAATCGTTATACGTTATACGTTATACGCTATACGTTATACGTTATACGTTATACGTTATACGTTATACGTTATACGTTATACGTTATACGTTATACGTTATACGTTATACGTTATACGTTATACGTTATACGTTGTACGTTATACGTTATACGTTATACGTTATACGTTAGACGTTGTACGTTATACGTTATACGTTATACGTTATACGCTATACGTTATACGTTATACGTTATACGTTATACGTTATACGATATACGTTATTCGTTATACGTTATACGTTATACATTATACGTTATACGTTATACGTTATACGTTATACGTTATACGTTATACGTTATACGTTATACGTTATACGTTATACGTTATACGTTATACGTTATACGTTATACGTTATACGTTATACGTTATATGTTATACGTTATACGTTATACGTTATACGTTAAACGTTGTACGTTATACGTTATACGTTATACGTTATACGTTATACGTTATGCGTTATGCGTTATACGTTATACGTTATACGTTATACGTTATACGTTATACGTTATACGTTATACGTTATACGTTATAGGTTATACGTTATACATTATACGTTATACGTTATACGTTATGCGTTATAGGATATACTTCATACGTTATACGTTGTACGTTATACGTTATACGTTATGCGTTATACGTTATACGTTAGACGCTGTACGTTATACGTTATACGTTATACGTTATACGTTATACGTTATACGTTATACGTTACACGTTATACGTTATACGTTATACGTTATACGTTATACGTTATACGTTATACGTTATACGTTATACATTATACGTTATACGTTATACGTTATACGTTATACGTTATACGTTATACTATATACGACATACGTTATACGTTATACGTTATACGTTATACGTTATACGTTATACGTTATAAGTTATACGTTATACGTTATACGTTATACGTTATTCGTTATACGTTAGACGCTGTACGTTATACGTTATACGTTATACGTTATACGTTATACGTTATACGTTATACGTTATACGTTATACGTTATACGTTATACGTTATACGTTATACGTTATACGTTATACGTTATACGTTATACGTTATACGTTATACGTTATACGTTATACGTTATGCGTTATAGGATATACGTTATACGTTATACGTTGTACGTTATACGTTATGCGTTATGCGTTATACGTCATGCGATATACGTTATACGCTATACGTTATACGTTATACGTTATACGTTATACGTTATACGTTATACGTTATACGTTATACGTTATACGTTATACGTTATACGTTATACGTTATACGTTATACGTTATACGTTATACGTTGTACGTTATACGTTCTACGTTATACGTTATACGTTATACGTTGTACGTTATACGTTATACGTCATCCGTTATACGTTATACGTTATACGTTATACGTTCTACGTTATACGTTATACGTTAAAAGTTGTACGTTATACGTAATATGTAATACGTCATACGTTTTACGTTAATCGTTATACGTTATACGTTATACGCTATACGTTATACGTTATACGTTATACGTTATACGTTATACGTTATACGTTATACGTTATACGTTATACGTTATACGTTATACGTTATACGTTATACGTTATACGTTGTACGTTATACGTTATACGTTATACGTTATACGTTAGACGTTGTACGTTATACGTTATACGTTATACGTTATACGTTATACGTTATACGTTATACGTTATACGTTATACGTTATACGTTATACCTTAAACGTTATACGTTATACGTTATACGTTATACATTATACGTTGTACGTTGAACGTTGTACGTTATACGTTATACGTTATACGTTATACGTTATACGTTATGCGTTATACGTTATACGTTATACGTTATACGTTCTACGTTATACATTATAAGTTAAACGTTGTACGTTATACGTTATACGTTATACGTTATACGTTATACGTTATACGTTATACGTTATGCGTTATACGTTATACGTTATACGTTATACGTTATACGTTATACGTTATACGTTATACGTTATACGTTATACGTTATACGTTATACGTTATACGTTATACGATATACGTAATATGTAATACGTCATACGTTTTACGTTAATCGTTATACGTTATACGTTATACGCTATACGTTATACGTTATACGTTATACGTTATACGTTATACGTTATACGTTATACGTTATACGTTATACGTTATACGTTATACGTTATACGTTATACGTTATACGTTATACGTTATACGTTATACGTTGTACGTTATACGTTCTACGTTATACGTTATACGTTATACGTTGTACGTTATACGTTATACGTCATCCGTTATACGTTATACGTTATACGTTATACGTTCTACGTTATACGTTATACGTTAAAAGTTGTACGTTATACGTTATACGTTATACGTTATACGTTATACGTTATACGTTATACGTTATACGTTATACGTTATACGTTATACCTTATACGTTATACGTTATACGTTATACGTTATACATTATACGTTGTACGTTGAACGTTGTACGTTATACGTTATACGTTATACGTTATACGTTATACGTTATGCGTTATACGTTATACGTTATACGTTATACGTTCTACGTTATACGTTATACGTTAAACGTTGTACGTTATACGTTATACGTTATACGTTATACGTTATACGTTATACGTTATACGTTATGCGTTATACGTTATACGTTATACGTTATACGTTATACGTTATACGTTATACGTTATACGTTATACGTTATACGTTATACGTTATACGTTATACGATATACGTAATATGTAATACGTCATACGTTTTACGTTAATCGTTATACGTTATACGTTATACGCTATACGTTATACGTTATACGTTATACGTTATACGTTATACGTTATACTTTATACGTTATACGTTATACGTTATACGTTATACGTTATACGTTATACGTTATACGTTATACGTTATACTATATACGACATACGTTATACGTTATACGTTATACGTTATACGTTATACGTTATACGTTATACGTTATACGTTATACGTTATACGTTATACGTTATGCGTTATAGGATATACGTTATACGTTATACGTTGTACGTTATACGTTATACGTTATACGTTATACGTTATACGTTATACGTTATACGTTATACGTTATACGTTATACGTTATACGTTATACGTTATACGTTATACGTTATACGTTATACGATATACGTAATATGTAATACGTCATACGTTTTACGTTAATCGTTATACGTTATACGTTATACGCTATACGTTATACGTTATACGTTATACGTTATACGTTATACGTTATACGTTATACGTTATACGTTATACGTTATACGTTATACGTTATACGTTATACGTTATACGTTGTACGTTATACGTTATACGTTATACGTTATACGTTAGACGTTGTACGTTATACGTTATACGTTATACGTTATACGCTATACGTTATACGTTATACGTTATACGTTATACGTTATACGATATACGTTATTCGTTATACGTTATACGTTATACATTATACGTTATACGTTATACGTTATACGTTATACGTTATACGTTATACGTTATACGTTATACGTTATACGTTATACGTTATACGTTATACGTTATACGTTATACGTTATACGTTATACGTTATATGTTATACGTTATACGTTATACGTTATACGTTAAACGTTGTACGTTATACGTTATACGTTATACGTTATACGTTATACGTTATGCGTTATGCGTTATACGTTATACGTTATACGTTATACGTTATACGTTATACGTTATACGTTATACGTTATACGTTATAGGTTATACGTTATACATTATACGTTATACGTTATACGTTATGCGTTATAGGATATACCTCATACGTTATACGTTGTACGTTATACGTTATACGTTATGCGTTATACGTTATACGTTAGACGCTGTACGTTATACGTTATACGTTATACGTTATACGTTATACGTTATACGTTATACGTTACACGTTATACGTTATACGTTATACGTTATACGTTATACGTTATACGTTATACGTTATACGTTATACATTATACGTTATACGTTATACGTTATACGTTATACGTTATACGTTATACTATATACGACATACGTTATACGTTATACGTTATACGTTATACGTTATACGTTATACGTTATAAGTTATACGTTATACGTTATACGTTATACGTTATTCGTTATACGTTAGACGCTGTACGTTATACGTTATACGTTATACGTTATACGTTATACGTTATACGTTATACGTTATACGTTATACGTTATACGTTATACGTTATACGTTATACGTTATACGTTATACGTTATACGTTATACGTTATACGTTATACGTTATACGTTATACGTTATACGTTATACGTTATGCGTTATAGGATATACGTTATACGTTATACGTTGTACGTTATACGTTATGCGTTATGCGTTATACGTCATGCGATATACGTTATACGATATACGTAATATGTAATACGTCATACGTTTTACGTTAATCGTTATACGTTATACGTTATACGCTATACGTTATACGTTATACGTTATACGTTATACGTTATACGTTATACGTTATACGTTATACGTTATACGTTATACGTTATACGTTATACGTTATACGTTATACGTTGTACGTTATACGTTATACGTTATACGTTATACGTTAGACGTTGTACGTTATACGTTATACGTTATACGTTATACGTTATACGTTATACGTTATACGTTATACGTTATACGTTATACGTTATACCTTAAACGTTATACGTTATACGTTATACGTTATACATTATACGTTGTACGTTGAACGTTGTACGTTATACGTTATACGTTATACGTTATACGTTATACGTTATGCGTTATACGTTATACGTTATACGTTATACGTTCTACGTTATACATTATAAGTTAAACGTTGTACGTTATACGTTATACGTTATACGTTATACGTTATACGTTATACGTTATACGTTATGCGTTATACGTTATACGTTATACGTTATACGTTATACGTTATACGTTATACGTTATACGTTATACGTTATACGTTATACGTTATACGTTATACGTTATACGTTATACGATATACGTAATATGTAATACGTCATACGTTTTACGTTAATCGTTATACGTTATACGTTATACGCTATACGTTATACGTTATACGTTATACGTTATACGTTATACGTTATACGTTATACGTTATACGTTATACGTTATACGTTATACGTTATACGTTATACGTTATACGTTATACGTTATACGTTGTACGTTATACGTTCTACGTTATACGTTATACGTTATACGTTGTACGTTATACGTTATACGTCATCCGTTATACGTTATACGTTATACGTTATACGTTCTACGTTATACGTTATACGTTAAAAGTTGTACGTTATACGTTATACGTTATACGTTATACGTTATACGTTATACGTTATACGTTATACGTTATACGTTATACGTTATACCTTATACGTTATACGTTATACGTTATACGTTATACATTATACGTTGTACGTTGAACGTTGTACGTTATACGTTATACGTTATACGTTATACGTTATACGTTATGCGTTATACGTTATACGTTATACGTTATACGTTCTACGTTATACGTTATACGTTAAACGTTGTACGTTATACGTTATACGTTATACGTTATACGTTATACGTTATACGTTATACGTTATGCGTTATACGTTATACGTTATACGTTATACGTTATACGTTATACGTTATACGTTATACGTTATACGTTATACGTTATACGTTATACGTTATACGATATACGTAATATGTAATACGTCATACGTTTTACGTTAATCGTTATACGTTATACGTTATACGCTATACGTTATACGTTATACGTTATACGTTATACGTTATACGTTATACTTTATACGTTATACGTTATACGTTATACGTTATACGTTATACGTTATACGTTATACGTTATACGTTATACTATATACGACATACGTTATACGTTATACGTTATACGTTATACGTTATACGTTATACGTTATACGTTATACGTTATACGTTATACGTTATACGTTATGCGTTATAGGATATACGTTATACGTTATACGTTGTACGTTATACGTTATACGTTGTACGTTATACGTTCTACGTTATACGTTATACGTTATACGTTGTACGTTATACGTTATACGTCATCCGTTATACGTTATACGTTATACGTTATACGTTCTACGTTATACGTTATACGTTAAACGTTGTACGTTATACGTTATACGTTATACGTTATACGTTATACGTTATACGTTATACGTTATACGTTATACGTTATACCTTATACGTTATACGTTATACGTTATACGTTATACATTATACGTTGTACGTTGAACGTTGTACGTTATACGTTATACGTTATACGTTATACGTTATACGTTATGCGTTATACGTTATACGTTATACGTTATACGTTCTACGTTATACGTTATACGTTAAACGTTGTACGTTATACGTTATACGTTATACGTTATACGTTATACGTTATACGTTATGCGTTATACGTTATACGTTATACGTTATACGTTATACGTTATACGTTATACGTTATACGTTATACGTTATACGTTATACGTTATACGTTATACGTTATACGTTCTACGTTATACGTTATACGTCATACGTTTTACGTTAATCGTTATACGTTATACGTTATACGCTATACGTTATACGTTATACGTTATACGTTATACGTTATACGTTATACGTTATACGTTATACGTTATACGTTATACGTTATACGTTATACGTTATACGTTGTACGTTATACGTTATACGTTATACGTTATACGTTAGACGTTGTACGTTATACGTTATACGTTATACGTTATACGTTATACGTTATACGTTATACGTTATACGTTATACGTTATACCTTAAACGTTATACGTTATACGTTATACGTTATACATTATACGTTGTACGTTGAACGTTGTACGTTATACGTTATACGTTATACGTTATACGTTATACGTTATGCGTTATACGTTATACGTTATACGTTATACGTTCTACGTTATACGTTATACGTTAAACGTTGTACGTTATACGTTATACGTTATACGTTATACGTTATACGTTATACGTTATACGTTATGCGTTATACGTTATACGTTATACGTTATACGTTATACGTTATACGTTATACGTTATACGTTATACGTTATACGTTATACGTTATACGTTATACGTTATACGTTATACGATATACGTAATATGTAATACGTCATACGTTTTACGTTAATCGTTATACGTTATACGTTATACGCTATACGTTATACGTTATACGTTATACGTTATACGTTATACGTTATACGTTATACGTTATACGTTATACGTTATACGTTATACGTTATACGTTATACGTTATACGTTATACGTTGTACGTTATACGTTATACGTTATACGTTATACGTTAGACGTTGTACGTTATACGTTATACGTTATACGTTATACGCTATACGTTATACGTTATACGTTATACGTTATACGTTATACGATATACGTTATTCGTTATACGTTATACGTTATACATTATACGTTATACGTTATACGTTATACGTTATACGTTATACGTTATACGTTATACGTTATACGTTATACGTTATACGTTATACGTTATACGTTATACGTTATACGTTATACGTTATACGTTATATGTTATACGTTATACGTTATACGTTATACGTTAAACGTTGTACGTTATACGTTATACGTTATACGTTATACGTTATACGTTATGCGTTATGCGTTATACGTTATACGTTATACGTTATACGTTATACGTTATACGTTATACGTTATACGTTATACGTTATAGGTTATACGTTATACATTATACGTTATACGTTATACGTTATGCGTTATAGGATATACCTCATACGTTATACGTTGTACGTTATACGTTATACGTTATGCGTTATACGTTATACGTTAGACGCTGTACGTTATACGTTATACGTTATACGTTATACGTTATACGTTATACGTTATACGTTACACGTTATACGTTATACGTTATACGTTATATGTTATACGTTATACGTTATACGTTATACGTTATACATTATACGTTGTACGTTGAGCGTTGTACGTTATACGTTATACGTTATACGTTATACGTTATACGTTATGCGTTATACGTTATACGTTATACGTTATACGTTCTACGTTATACGTTATACGTTAAACGTTGTACGTTATACGTTATACGTTATACGTTATACGTTATACGTTATACGTTATACGTTATGCGTTATACGTTATACGTTATACGTTATACGTTATACGTTATACGTTATACGTTATACGTTATACGTTATACGTTATACGTTATACGTTATACGTTATACGTTATACGATATACGTAATATGTAATACGTCATACGTTTTACGTTAATCGTTATACGTTATACGTTATACGCTATACGTTATACGTTATACGTTATACGTTATACGTTATACGTTATACTTTATACGTTATACGTTATACGTTATACGTTATACGTTATACGTTATACGTTATACGTTATACGTTATACTATATACGACATACGTTATACGTTATACGTTATACGTTATACGTTATACGTTATACGTTATACGTTATACGTTATACGTTATACGTTATACGTTATGCGTTATAGGATATACGTTATACGTTATACGTTGTACGTTATACGTTATACGTTGTACGTTATACGTTCTACGTTATACGTTATACGTTATACGTTGTACGTTATACGTTATACGTCATCCGTTATACGTTATACGTTATACGTTATACGTTCTACGTTATACGTTATACGTTAAACGTTGTACGTTATACGTTATACGTTATACGTTATACGTTATACGTTATACGTTATACGTTATACGTTATACGTTATACGTTATACCTTATACGTTATACGTTATACGTTATACGTTATACATTATACGTTGTACGTTGAACGTTGTACGTTATACGTTATACGTTATACGTTATACGTTATGCGTTATACGTTATACGTTATACGTTATACGTTCTACGTTATACGTTATACGTTAAACGTTGTACGTTATACGTTATACGTTATACGTTATACGTTATACGTTATACGTTATACGTTATACGTTATGCGTTATACGTTATACGTTATACGTTATACGTTATACGTTATACGTTATACGTTATACGTTATACGTTATACGTTATACGTTATACGTTATACGTTATACGTTATACGTTCTACGTTATACGTTATACGTCATACGTTTTACGTTAATCGTTATACGTTATACGTTATACGCTATACGTTATACGTTATACGTTATACGTTATACGTTATACGTTATACGTTATACGTTATACGTTATACGTTATACGTTATACGTTATACGTTATACGTTATACGTTGTACGTTATACGTTATACGTTATACGTTATACGTTAGACGTTGTACGTTATACGTTATACGTTATACGTTATACGTTATACGTTATACGTTATACGTTATACGTTATACGTTATACCTTAAACGTTATACGTTATACGTTATACGTTATACATTATACGTTGTACGTTGAACGTTGTACGTTATACGTTATACGTTATACGTTATACGTTATACGTTATGCGTTATACGTTATACGTTATACGTTATACGTTCTACGTTATACGTTATACGTTAAACGTTGTACGTTATACGTTATACGTTATACGTTATACGTTATACGTTATACGTTATACGTTATGCGTTATACGTTATACGTTATACGTTATACGTTATACGTTATACGTTATACGTTATACGTTATACGTTATACGTTATACGTTATACGTTATACGTTATACGTTATACGATATACGTAATATGTAATACGTCATACGTTTTACGTTAATCGTTATACGTTATACGTTATACGCTATACGTTATACGTTATACGTTATACGTTATACGTTATACGTTATACGTTATACGTTATACGTTATACGTTATACGTTATACGTTATACGTTATACGTTATACGTTATACGTTGTACGTTATACGTTATACGTTATACGTTATACGTTAGACGTTGTACGTTATACGTTATACGTTATACGTTATACGCTATACGTTATACGTTATACGTTATACGTTATACGTTATACGTTATACGATATACGTTATTCGTTATACGTTATACGTTATACATTATACGTTATACGTTATACGTTATACGTTATACGTTATACGTTATACGTTATACGTTATACGTTATACGTTATACGTTATACGTTATACGTTATACGTTATACGTTATACGTTATACGTTATACGTTATACGTTATACGTTATACGTTATACGTTAAACGTTGTACGTTATACGTTATACGTTATACGTTATACGTTATACGTTATGCGTTATGCGTTATACGTTATACGTTATACGTTATACGTTATACGTTATACGTTATACGTTATACGTTATACGTTATACGTTATAGGTTATACGTTATACATTATACGTTATACGTTATACGTTATGCGTTATAGGATATACCTCATACGTTATACGTTGTACGTTATACGTTATACGTTATGCGTTATACGTTATACGTTAGACGCTGTACGTTATACGTTATACGTTATACGTTATACGTTATACGTTATACGTTATACGTTACACGTTATACGTTATACGTTATACGTTATACGTTATACGTTATACGTTATACGTTATACGTTATACATTATACGTTATACGTTATACGTTATACGTTATACGTTATACGTTATACTATATACGACATACGTTATACGTTATACGTTATACGTTATGCGTTATACGTTATACGTTATAAGTTATACGTTATACGTTATACGTTATACGTTATTCGTTATACGTTAGACGCTGTACGTTATACGTTATACGTTATACGTTATACGTTATACGTTATACGTTATACGTTATACGTTATACGTTATACGTTATACGTTATACGTTATACGTTATACGTTATACGTTATACGTTATACGTTATACGTTATACGTTATGCGTTATAGGATATACGTTATACGTTATACGTTGTACGTTATACGTTATGCGTTATGCGTTATACGTCATGCGATATACGTTATACGTTATACGTTATACGTTATACGTTATACATTATACGTGTTATACGTTATACGTTATACGTTATACGTTATACGTTATACGTTATACGTTATACGTTATACGTTATACGTTATGCGTTATAGGATATACGTTATACGTTATACGTTGTACGTTATACGTTATACGTTGTACGTTATACGTTCTACGTTACGTTATACGTTATACGTTGTACGTTATACGTTATACGTCATCCGTTATACGTTATACGTTATACGTTATACGTCTACGTTATACGTTATACGTTAAAAGTTGTACGTTATACGTTATACGTTATACGTTATACGTTATACGTTATACGTTTATACGTTATACGTTATACGTTATACGTTATACCTTATACGTTATACGTTATACGTTATACGTTATACATTATACGTTGTACGTTGAACGTTGTACGTTATACGTTATACGTTATACGTTATACGTTATACGTTATGCGTTATACGTTATACGTTATACGTTATACGTTCTACGTTATACGTTATACGTTAAACGTTGTACGTTATACGTTATACGTTATACGTTATACGTTATACGTTATACGTTATACGTTATGCGTTATACGTTATACGTTATACGTTATACGTTATACGTTATACGTTATACGTTATACGTTATACGTTATACGTTATACGTTATACGTTATACGTTATACGTTATACGATATACGTAATATGTAATACGTCATACGTTTTACGTTAATCGTTATACGTTATACGTTATACGCTATACGTTATACGTTATACGTTATACGTTATACGTTATACGTTATACGTTATACGTTATACGTTATACGTTATACGTTATACGTTATACGTTATACGTTATACGTTGTACGTTATACGTTATACGTTATACGTTATACGTTAGACGTTGTACGTTATACGTTATACGTTATACGTTATACGCTATACGTTATACGTTATACGTTATACGTTATACGTTATACGTTATACGTTATTCGTTATACGTTATACGTTATACGTTATACGTTATACGTTATACGTTATACGTTATACGTTATACGTTATACGTTATACGTTATACGTTATACGTTATACGATATACGTAATATGTAATACGTCATACGTTTTACGTTAATCGTTATACGTTATACGTTATACGCTATACGTTATACGTTATACGTTATACGTTATACGTTATACGTTATACTTTATACGTTATACGTTATACGTTATACGTTATACGTTATACGTTATACGTTATACGTTATACGTTATACGTTATACTATATACGACATACGTTATACGTTATACGTTATACGTTATACGTTATACGTTATACGTTATACGTTATACGTTATACGTTATACGTTATACGTTATACGTTATACGTTATGCGTTATACGTTATACGTTATACGTTATACGTTATACGTTATACGTTATACGTTATACGTTATACGTTATACGTTATACGTTATACATTATACGTTATACGTTATACGTTATACGTTATACGATATACGTAATATGTAATACGTCATACGTTTTACGTTAATCGTTATACGTTATACGTTATACGCTATACGTTATACGTTATACGTTATACGTTATACGTTATACGTTATACGTTATACGTTATACGTTATACGTTATACGTTATACGTTATACGTTATACGTTATTCGTTATACGTTAGACGCTGTACGTTATACGTTATACGTTATACGTTATACGTTATACGTTATACGTTATACGTTATACGTTATACGTTATACGTTATACGTTATACGTTATACGTTATACGTTATACGTTATACGTTATACGTTATACGTTATACGTTATGCGTTATAGGATATACGTTATACGTTATACGTTGTACGTTATACGTTATGCGTTATGCGTTATACGTCATGCGATATACGTTATACGTTATACGTTATACGTTATACGTTATACATTATACGTTATACGTTATACGTTATACGTTATACGTTATACGTTATACGTTATACGTTATACGTTATACGTTATACGTTATACGTTATGCGTTATAGGATATACGTTATACGTTATACGTTGTACGTTATACGTTATACGTTGTACGTTATACGTTCTACGTTATACGTTATACGTTATACGTTATACGTTATACGTTATACGTTATACGTCATCCGTTATACGTTATACGTTATACGTTATACGTTCTACGTTATACGTTATACGTTATACGTTATACGTTATACGTTATACGTTATACGTTATATGTTATACGTTATACGTTATACGTTATACGTTAAACGTTGTACGTTATACGTTATACGTTATACGTTATACGTTATACGTTATGCGTTATGCGTTATACGTTATACGTTATACGTTATACGTTATACGTTATACGTTATACGTTATACGTTATACGTTATAGGTTATACGTTATACATTATACGTTATACGTTATACGTTATGCGTTATAGGATATACCTCATACGTTATACGTTGTACGTTATACGTTATACGTTATGCGTTATACGTTATACGTTAGACGCTGTACGTTATACGTTATACGTTATACGTTATACGTTATACGTTATACGTTATACGTTACACGTTATACGTTATACGTTATACGTTATACGTTATACGTTATACGTTATACGTTATACGTTATACATTATACGTTGTACGTTGAACGTTGTACGTTATACGTTATACGTTATACGTTATACGTTATACGTTATGCGTTATACGTTATACGTTATACGTTATACGTTCTACGTTATACGTTATACGTTAAACGTTGTACGTTATACGTTATACGTTATACGTTATACGTTATACGTTATACGTTATACGTTATGCGTTATACGTTATACGTTATACGTTATACGTTATACGTTATACGTTATACGTTATACGTTATACGTTATACGTTATACGTTATACGTTATACGATATACGTAATATGTAATACGTCATACGTTTTACGTTAATCGTTATACGTTATACGTTATACGCTATACGTTATACGTTATACGTTATACGTTATACGTTATACGTTATACTTTATACGTTATACGTTATACGTTATACGTTATACGTTATACGTTATACGTTATACGTTATACGTTATACTATATACGACATACGTTATACGTTATACGTTATACGTTATACGTTATACGTTATACGTTATACGTTATACGTTATACGTTATACGTTATACGTTATGCGTTATAGGATATACGTTATACGTTATACGTTGTACGTTATACGTTATACGTTGTACGTTATACGTTCTACGTTATACGTTATACGTTATACGTTGTACGTTATACGTTATACGTCATCCGTTATACGTTATACGTTATACGTTATACGTTCTACGTTATACGTTATACGTTAAACGTTGTACGTTATACGTTATACGTTATACGTTATACGTTATACGTTATACGTTATACGTTATACGTTATACGTTATACCTTATACGTTATACGTTATACGTTATACGTTATACATTATACGTTGTACGTTGAACGTTGTACGTTATACGTTATACGTTATACGTTATACGTTATACGTTATGCGTTATACGTTATACGTTATACGTTATACATTCTACGTTATACGTTATACGTTAAACGTTGTACGTTATACGTTATACGTTATACGTTATACGTTATACGTTATACGTTATACGTTATGCGTTATACGTTATACGTTATACGTTATACGTTATACGTTATACGTTATACGTTATACGTTATACGTTATACGTTATACGTTATACGTTCTACGTTATACGTTATACGTCATACGTTTTACGTTAATCGTTATACGTTATACGTTATACGCTATACGTTATACGTTATACGTTATACGTTATACGTTATACGTTATACGTTATACGTTATACGTTATACGTTATACGTTATACGTTATACGTTATACGTTATACGTTGTACGTTATACGTTATACGTTATACGTTATACGTTAGACGTTGTACGTTATACGTTATACGTTATACGTTATACGTTATACGTTATACGTTATACGTTATACGTTATACGTTATACCTTAAACGTTATACGTTATACGTTATACGTTATACATTATACGTTGTACGTTGAACGTTGTACGTTATACGTTATACGTTATACGTTATACGTTATACGTTATGCGTTACTTACGTTATACGTTATACGTTATACGTTCTACGTTATACGTTATACGTTAAACGTTGTACGTTATACGTTATACGTTATACGTTATACGTTATACGTTATACGTTATACGTTATGCGTTATACGTTATACGTTATACGTTATACGTTATACGTTATACGTTATACGTTATACGTTATACGTTATACGTTATACGTTATACGTTATACGTTATACGTTATACGTTATACGATATACGTAATATGTAATACGTCATACGTTTTACGTTAATCGTTATACGTTATACGTTATACGCTATACGTTATACGTTATACGTTATACGTTATACGTTATACGTTATACGTTATACGTTATACGTTATACGTTATACGTTATACTATACGTTATACGTTATACGTTATACGTTGTACGTTATACGTTATACGTTATACGTTATACGTTAGACGTTGTACGTTATACGTTATACGTTATACGTTATACGCTATACGTTATACGTTATACGTTATACGTTTATACGTTATACGATATACGTTATTCGTTATACGTTATACGTTATACATTATACGTTATACGTTATACGTTATACGTTATACGTTATACGTTATACGTTATACGTTATACGTTATACGTTATACGTTATACGTTATACGTTATACGTTATACGTTATACGTTATACGTTATACCTTATACGTTATACGTTATACGTTATACGTTATACATTATACGTTGTACGTTGAACGTTGTACGTTATACGTTATACGTTATACGTTATACGTTATACGTTATGCGTTATACGTTATACGTTATACGTTATACGTTATACGTTATACGTTATACGTTATACGTTATACGTTATGCGTTATACGTTATACGTTATACGTTATACGTTATACGTTATACGTTATACGTTATACGTTATACGTTATACGTTATACGTTATACGTTATACGTTATACGTTATACGTTATACGTTATACGATATACGTAATATGTAATACGTCATACGTTTTACGTTAATCGTTATACGTTATACGTTATACGCTATACGTTATACGTTATACGTTATACGTTATACGTTATACGTTATACGTTATACGTTATACGTTATACGTTATACGTTATACGTTATACGTTATACGTTATTCGTTATACGTTAGACGCTGTACGTTATACGTTATACGTTATACGTTATACGTTATACGTTATACGTTATACGTTATACGTTATACGTTATACGTTATACGTTATACGTTATACGTTATACGTTATACGTTATACGTTATACGTTATACGTTATACGTTATACGTTATGCGTTATAGGATATACGTTATACGTTATACGTTGTACGTTATACGTTATGCGTTATGCGTTATACGTCATGCGATATACGTTATACGTTATACGTTATACGTTATACGTTATACATTATACGTTATACGTTATACGTTATACGTTATACGTTATACGTTATACGTTATACGTTATACGTTATACGTTATACGTTATGCGTTATAGGATATACGTTATACGTTATACGTTGTACGTTATACGTTATACGTTGTACGTTATACGTTCTACGTTATACGTTATACGTTATACGTTATACGTTATACGTTATAAATCATCCGTTATACGTTATACGTTATACGTTATACGTTATACGTTATACGTTATACGTTATACGTTATTCGTTATACGTTAGACGCTGTACGTTATACGTTATACGTTATACGTTATACGTTATACGTTATACGTTATACGTTATACGTTATACGTTATACGTTATACGTTATACGTTATACGTTATACGTTATACGTTATACGTTATACGATATACGTAATATGTAATACGTCATACGTTTTACGTTAATCGTTATACGTTATACGTTATACGCTATACGTTATACGTTATACATTATACGTTATACGTTATACGTTATACGTTATACGTTATACGTTATACGTTATACGTTATACGTTATACGTTATACGTTATTCGTTATACGTTAGACGCTGTACGTTATACGTTATACGTTATACGTTATACGTTATACGTTATACGTTATACGTTATACGTTATACGTTATACGTTATACGTTATACGTTATACGTTATACGTTATACGTTATACGTTATACGTTATACGTTATACGTTATACGTTATGCGTTATAGGATATACGTTATACGTTATACGTTGTACGTTATACGTTATGCGTTATGCGTTATACGTCATGCGATATACGTTATACGTTATACGTTATACGTTATACGTTATACATTATACGTTATACGTTATACGTTATACGTTATACGTTATACGTTATACGTTATACGTTATACGTTATACGTTATACGTTATGCGTTATAGGATATACGTTATACGTTATACGTTGTACGTTATACGTTATACGTTGTACGTTATACGTTCTACGTTATACGTTATACGTTATACGTTATACGTTATACGTTATAAATCATCCGTTATACGTTATACGTTATACGTTATACGTTCTACGTTATACGTTATACGTTATACGTTATACGTTATACGTTATACGTTATACGTTATATGTTATACGTTATACGTTATACGTTATACGTTAAACGTTGTACGTTATACGTTATACGTTATACGTTATACGTTATACGTTATACGTTATGCGTTATGCGTTATACGTTATACGTTATACGTTATACGTTATACGTTATACGTTATACGTTATACGTTATACGTTATAGGTTATACGTTATACATTATACGTTATACGTTATACGTTATGCGTTATAGGATATACCTCATACGTTATACGTTGTACGTTATACGTTATACGTTATGCGTTATACGTTATACGTTAGACGCTGTACGTTATACGTTATACGTTATACGTTATACGTTATACGTTATACGTTATACGTTACACGTTATACGTTATACGTTATACGTTATACGTTATACGTTATACGTTATACGTTATACGTTATACATTATACGTTGTACGTTGAACGTTGTACGTTATACGTTATACGTTATACGTTATACGTTATACGTTATGCGTTATACGTTATACGTTATACGTTATACGTTCTACGTTATACGTTATACGTTAAACGTTGTACGTTATACGTTATACGTTATACGTTATACGTTATACGTTATACGTTATACGTTATGCGTTATACGTTATACGTTATACGTTATACGTTATACGTTATACGTTATACGTTATACGTTATACGTTATACGTTATACGTTATACGTTATACGTTATACGTTATACGTTATACGTTATACGTTAAACGTTGTACGTTATACGTTATACGTTATACGTTATACGTTATACGTTATGCGTTATGCGTTATACGTTATACGTTATACGTTATACGTTATACGTTATACGTTATACGTTATACGTTATACGTTATAGGTTATACGTTATACATTATACGTTATACGTTATACGTTATGCGTTATAGGATATACCTCATACGTTATACGTTGTACGTTATACGTTATACGTTATGCGTTATACGTTATACGTTAGACGCTGTACGTTATACGTTATACGTTATACGTTATACGTTATACGTTATACGTTATACGTTACACGTTATACGTTATACGTTATACGTTATACGTTATACGTTATACGTTATACGTTATACGTTATACATTATACGTTATACGTTATACGTTATACGTTATACGTTATACGTTATACTATATACGACATACGTTATACGTTATACGTTATACGTTATACGTTATACGTTATACGTTATAAGTTATACGTTATACGTTATACGTTATACGTTATTCGTTATACGTTAGACGCTGTACGTTATACGTTATACGTTATACGTTATACGTTATACGTTATACGTTATACGTTATACGTTATACGTTATACGTTATACGTTATACGTTATACGTTATACGTTATACGTTATACGTTATACGTTATACGTTATACGTTATGCGTTATAGGATATACGTTATACGTTATACGTTGTACGTTATACGTTATGCGTTATGCGTTATACGTCATGCGATATACGTTATACGTTATACGTTATACGTTATACGTTATACATTATACGTTATACGTTATACGTTATACGTTATACGTTATACGTTATACGTTATACGTTATACGTTATACGTTATACGTTATGCGTTATAGGATATACGTTATACGTTATACGTTGTACGTTATACGTTATACGTTGTACGTTATACGTTCTACGTTATACGTTATACGTTATACGTTGTACGTTATACGTTATACGTCATCCGTTATACGTTATACGTTATACGTTATACGTTCTACGTTATACGTTATACGTTAAAAGTTGTACGTTATACGTTATACGTTATACGTTATACGTTATACGTTATACGTTATACGTTATACGTTATACGTTATACGTTATACGTTATACGTTATACCTTATACGTTATACGTTATACGTTATACGTTATACATTATACGTTGTACGTTGAACGTTGTACGTTATACGTTATACGTTATACGTTATACGTTATACGTTATGCGTTATACGTTATACGTTATACGTTATACGTTCTACGTTATACGTTATACGTTAAACGTTGTACGTTATACGTTATACGTTATACGTTATACGTTATACGTTATACGTTATACGTTATGCGTTATACGTTATACGTTATACGTTATACGTTATACGTTATACGTTATACGTTATACGTTATACGTTATACGTTATACGTTATACGTTATACGATATACGTAATATGTAATACGTCATACGTTTTACGTTAATCGTTATACGTTATACGTTATACGCTATACGTTATACGTTATACGTTATACGTTATACGTTATACGTTATACGTTATACGTTATACGTTATACGTTATACGTTATACGTTATACGTTATACGTTATACGTTGTACGTTATACGTTATACGTTATACGTTATACGTTAGACGTTGTACGTTATACGTTATACGTTATACGTTATACGCTATACGTTATACGTTATACGTTATACGTTATACGTTATACGTTATACGTTATTCGTTATACGTTATACGTTATTCGTTATACGTTATACGTTATACATTATACGTTATACGTTATACGTTATACGTTATACGTTATACGTTATACGTTATACGTTATACGTTATACGTTATACGTTATACGTTATACGTTATACGTTATACGTTATACGTTATACATTATACGTTATACGTTATACGTTATATGTTATACGTTATACGTTATACGTTATACTATATACGACATACGTTATACGTTATACGTTATACGTTATACGTTATACGTTATACGTTATACGTTATACGTTATACGTTATACGTTATACGTTATACGTTATACGTTATACTATATACGACATACGTTATACGTTATACGTTATACGTTATACGTTGTACGTTATACGTTATACGTTATACGTTATACGTTATACGTTATACGTTATACGTTATACGTTATGCGTTATAGGATATACGTTATACGTTATACGTTGTACGTTATACGTTATACGTTGTACGTTATACGTTCTACGTTATACGTTATACGTTATACGTTGTACGTTATACGTTATACGTCATCCGTTATACGTTATACGTTATACGTTATACGTTCTACGTTATACGTTATACGTTAAACGTTGTACGATATACGTTATACGTTATACGTTATACGTTATACGTTATACGTTATGCGTTATACGTTATACGTTATACGTTATACGTTATACGTTATACGTTATACGTTATACGTTATACGTTATACGTTATACATTATACGTTATACGTTATACGTTATGCGTTATAGGATATACCTCATACGTTATACGTTGTACGTTATACGTTATACGTTATGCGTTATACGTCATGCGATATACGTTATACGTTATACGTTATACGTTATACGTTATACATTATACGTTATACGTTATACGTTATACGTTATACGTTATACGTTATACGTTATACGTTATACGTTATACGTTATACGTTATACATTATACGTTATACGTTATACGTTAAACGTTATACGTTATACGTTATACTATATACGACATACGTTATACGTTATACGTTATACGTTATACGTTATACGTTATACGTTATAAGTTATACGTTATACGTTATACGTTATACGTTATTCGTTATACGTTAGACGCTGTACGTTATACGTTATACGTTATACGTTATACGTTATACGTTATACGTTATACGTTACACGTTATACGTTATACGTTATACGTTATACGTTATACGTTATACGTTATACGTTATACGTTATACGTTATACGTTATACGTTATACGTTATACGTTATACGTTATACGTTATACGTTATACGTTATGGGTTATAGGATATACGTTATACGTTATACGTTGGACGTTATACGTTATACGTTGTACGTTATACGTTCTACGTTATACGTTATACGTTAAACGTTGTACGTTATACGTTATACGTCATCCGTTATACGTTATACGTTATACGTTATACGTTCTACGTTATACGTTATACGTTAAACGTTGTACGTTATACGTTATACGTTATACGTTATACGTTATACGTTATACGATATACGTTATACGTTATGCGTTATACGTTATACGTTATACGTTATACGTTCTACGTAATACGTTATACGTTAAACGTTGTACGTTATACGTTATACGTTATACGTTATACGTTATACGTTATACGTTATGCGTTATACGTTATACGTTATACGTTATACGTTGTACGTTATACGTTATACGTCATCCGTTATACGTTATACGTTATACGTTATACGTTCTACGTTATACGTTATACGTTAAACGTTGTACGTTATACGTTATACGTTATACGTTATACGTTATACGTTATACGTTATACGTTATACGTTATATGTTATTCGTTATACGTTATACGTTATACGTTAAACGTTGTACGTTATACGTTATACGTTATACGTTATACGTTATACGTTATACGTTATGCGTTATACGTTATACGTTATACGTTATACGTTATACGTTATACGTTATACGTTATACGTTATACGTTATAGGTTATACGTTATACATTATACGTTATACGTTATACGTTATGCGTTATAGGATATACCTCATACGTTATACGTTGTACGTTATACGTTATACGTTATGCGTTATACGTCATGCGATATACGTTATACGTTATACGTTATACGTTATACGTTATACATTATACGTTATACGTTATACGTTATACGTTATACGTTATACGTTATACGTTATACGTTATACGTTATACGTTATACGTTATACATTATACGTTATACGTTATACGTTATACGTTATACGTTATACGTTATACTATATACGACATACGTTATACGTTATACGTTATACGTTATACGTTATACGTTATACGTTATAAGTTATACGTTATACGTTATACGTTATACGTTATTCGTTATACGTTAGACGCTGTACGTTATACGTTATACGTTATACGTTATACGTTATACGTTATACGTTATACGTTACACGTTATACGTTATACGTTATACGTTATACGTTATACGTTATACGTTATACGTTATACGTTATACGTTATACGTTATACGTTATACGTTATGCGTTATAGGATATACGTTATACGTTATACGTTGTACGTTATACGTTATGCGTTATGCGTTATACGTCATGCGATATACGTTATACGTTATACGTTATACGTTATACGTTATACATTATACGTTATACGTTATACGTTATACGTTATACGTTATACGTTATACGTTATACGTTATACGTTATACGTTATACGTTATGCGTTATAGGATATACGTTATACGTTATACGTTGTACGTTATACGTTATACGTTGTACGTTATACGTTCTACGTTATACGTTATACGTTATACGTTGTACGTTATACGTTATACGTCATCCGTTATACGTTATACGTTATACGTTATACGTTCTACGTTATACGTTATACGTTAAAAGTTGTACGTTATACGTTATACGTTATACGTTATACGTTATACGTTATACGTTATACGTTATACGTTATACGTTATACGTTATACGTTATACCTTATACGTTATACGTTATACGTTATACGTTATACATTATACGTTGTACGTTGAACGTTGTACGTTATACGTTATACGTTATACGTTATACGTTATACGTTATGCGTTATACGTTATACGTTATACGTTATACGTTCTACGTTATACGTTATACGTTAAACGTTGTACGTTATACGTTATACGTTATACGTTATACGTTATACGTTATACGTTATACGTTATGCGTTATACGTTATACGTTATACGTTATACGTTATACGTTATACGTTATACGTTATACGTTATACGTTATACGTTATACGTTATACGTTATACGATATACGTAATATGTAATACGTCATACGTTTTACGTTAATCGTTATACGTTATACGTTATACGCTATACGTTATACGTTATACGTTATACGTTATACGTTATACGTTATACGTTATACGTTATACGTTATACGTTATACGTTATACGTTATACGTTATACGTTATACGTTGTACGTTATACGTTATACGTTATACGTTATACGTTATACGTTAGACGTTGTACGTTATACGTTATACGTTATACGTTATACGCTATACGTTATACGTTATACGTTATACGTTATACGTTATACGTTATACGTTATTCGTTATACGTTATACGTTATACATTATACGTTATACGTTATACGTTATACGTTATACGTTATACGTTATACGTTATACGTTATACGTTATACGTTATACGTTATACGTTATACGTTATACGTTATACGTTATACGTTATACATTATACGTTATACGTTATACGTTATATGTTATACGTTATACGTTATACGTTATACTATATACGACATACGTTATACGTTATACGTTATACGTTATACGTTATACGTTATACGTTATACGTTATACGTTATACGTTATACGTTATACGTTATACGTTATACGTTATACTATATACGACATACGTTATACGTTATACGTTATACGTTATACGTTATACGTTATACGTTATACGTTATACGTTATACGTTATACGTTATACGTTATACGTTATACGTTATACGTTATACGTTATGCGTTATAGGATATACGTTATACGTTATACGTTGTACGTTATACGTTATACGTTGTACGTTATACGTTCTACGTTATACGTTATACGTTATACGTTGTACGTTATACGTTATACGTCATCCGTTATACGTTATACGTTATACGTTATACGTTCTACGTTATACGTTATACGTTAAACGTTGTACGATATACGTTATACGTTATACGTTATACGTTATACGTTATACGTTATGCGTTATACGTTATACGTTATACGTTATACGTTATACGTTATACGTTATACGTTATACGTTATACGTTATACGTTATACATTATACGTTATACGTTATACGTTATGCGTTATAGGATATACCTCATACGTTATACGTTGTACGTTATACGTTATACGTTATGCGTTATACGTCATGCGATATACGTTATACGTTATACGTTATACGTTATACGTTATACATTATACGTTATACGTTATACGTTATACGTTATACGTTATACGTTATACGTTATACGTTATACGTTATACGTTATACGTTATACATTATACGTTATACGTTATACGTTATACGTTATACGTTATACGTTATACTATATACGACATACGTTATACGTTATACGTTATACGTTATACGTTATACGTTATACGTTATAAGTTATACGTTATACGTTATACGTTATACGTTATTCGTTATACGTTAGACGCTGTACGTTATACGTTATACGTTATACGTTATACGTTATACGTTATACGTTATACGTTACACGTTATACGTTATACGTTATACGTTATACGTTATACGTTATACGTTATACGTTATACGTTATACGTCATCCGTTATACGTTATACGTTATACGTTATACGTTCTACGTTATACGTTATACGTTAAACGTTGTACGATATACGTTATACGTTATACGTTATACGTTATACGTTATACGTTATGCGTTATACGTTATACGTTATACGTTATACGTTATACGTTATACGTTATACGTTATACGTTATACGTTATACGTTATACATTATACGTTATACGTTATACGTTATGCGTTATAGGATATACCTCATACGTTATACGTTGTACGTTATACGTTATACGTTATGCGTTATACGTCATGCGATATACGTTATACGTTATACGTTATACGTTATACGTTATACATTATACGTTATACGTTATACGTTATACGTTATACGTTATACGTTATACGTTATACGTTATACGTTATACGTTATACGTTATACATTATACGTTATACGTTATACGTTATACGTTATACGTTATACGTTATACTATATACGACATACGTTATACGTTATACGTTATACGTTATACGTTATACGTTATACGTTATAAGTTATACGTTATACGTTATACGTTATACGTTATTCGTTATACGTTAGACGCTGTACGTTATACGTTATACGTTATACGTTATACGTTATACGTTATACGTTATACGTTACACGTTATACGTTATACGTTATACGTTATACGTTATACGTTATACGTTATACGTTATACGTTATACGTTATACGTTATACGTTATACGTTATACGTTATACGTTATACGTTATACGTTATACGTTATACGTTATACGTTATGGGTTATAGGATATACGTTATACGTTATACGTTGGACGTTATACGTTATACGTTGTACGTTATACGTTCTACGTTATACGTTATACGTTAAACGTTGTACGTTATACGTTATACGTCATCCGTTATACGTTATACGTTATACGTTATACGTTCTACGTTATACGTTATACGTTAAACGTTGTACGTTATACGTTATACGTTATACGTTATACGTTATACGTTATACGTTATACGTTATACGTTATGCGTTATACGTTATACGTTATACGTTATACGTTCTACATAATACGTTATACGTTAAACGTTGTACGTTATACGTTATACGTTATACGTTATACGTTATACGTTATACGTTATGCGTTATACGTTATACGTTATACGTTATACGTTGTACGTTATACGTTTTACGTCATCCGGTATACGTTATACGTTATACGTTATACGTTCTACGTTATACGTTATACGTTAAACGTTGTACGTTATACGTTATACGTTATACGTTATACGTTATACGTTATACGTTATACGTTATACGTTATATGTTATTCGTTATACGTTATACGTTATACGTTAAACGTTGTACGTCATACGTTATACGTTATACGTTATACGTTATACGTTATACGTTATGCGTTATACGTTATACGTTATACGTTATACGTTATACGTTATACGTTATACGTTATACGTTATAGGTTATACGTTATACATTATACGTTATACGTTATACGTTATGCGTTATAGGATATACCTCATACGTTATACGTTGTACGTTATACGTTATACGTTATGCGTTATACGTCATGCGATATACGTTATACGTTATACGTTATACGTTATACGTTATACATTATACGTTATACGTTATACGTTATACGTTATACGTTATACGTTATACGTTATACGTTTTACGTTATACGTTATACGTTATACATTATACGTTATACGTTATACGTTATACGTTATACGTTATACGTTATACTATATACGACATACGTTATACGTTATACGTTATACGTTATACGTTATACGTTATACGTTATAAGTTATACGTTATACGTTATACGTTATACGTTATTCGTTATACGTTAGACGCTGTACGTTATACGTTATACGTTATACGTTATACGTTATACGTTATACGTTATACGTTACACGTTATACGTTATACGTTATACGTTATACGTTATACGTTATACGTTATACGTTATACGTTATACGTTATACGTTATACGTTATACGTTATGCGTTATAGGATATACGTTATACGTTATACGTTATACGTTAAACGTTGTACGTTATACGTTATACGTTATACGTTATACGTTATACGTTATACGTTATACGTTATACGTTATATGTTATTCGTTATACGTTATGCGTTATACGTTAAACGTTGTACGTTATACGTTATACGTTATACGTTATACGTTATACGTTATACGTTATGCGTTATACGTTATACGTTATACGTTATACGTTATACGTTATACGTTATACGTTATACGTTATAGGTTATACGTTATACATTATACGTTATACGTTATACGTTATGCGTTATAGGATATACCTCATACGTTATACGTTGTACGTTATACGTTATACGTTATGCGTTATACGTCATGCGATATACGTTATACGTTATACGTTATACGTTATACGTTATACATTATACGTTATACGTTATACGTTATACGTTATACGTTATACGTTATACGTTATACGTTATACGTTATACGTTATACGTTATACATTATACGTTATACGTTATACGTTATACGTTATACGTTATACGTTATACTATATACGACATACGTTATACGTTATACGTTATACGTTATACGTTATACGTTATACGTTATAAGTTATACGTTATACGTTATACGTTATACGTTATTCGTTATACGTTAGACGCTGTACGTTATACGTTATACGTTATACGTTATACGTTATACGTTATACGTTATACGTTACACGTTATACGTTATACGTTATACGTTATACGTTATACGTTATACGTTATACGTTATACGTTATACGTTATACGTTATACGTTATACGTTATGCGTTATAGGATATACGTTATACGTTATACGTTGTACGTTATACGTTATACGTTATATGTTATACGTCATGCGATATACGTTATACGTTATTCGTTATACGTTATACGTTATACGTTATACGTTAAACGTTGTACGTTATACGTTATACGTTATACGTTTTGCGTTATACGTTATACGTTATACGTTATACGTTATACGTTATACGTTATACATTATACGTTATACGTTATACGTTATGCGTTATAGGATATACCTCATACGTTATACGTTGTACGTTATACGTTATACGTTATGCGTTATACGTCATGCGATATACGTTATACGTTATACGTTATACGTTATACGTTATACATTATACGTTATACGTTATACGTTATACGTTATACGTTATACGTTATACGTTATACGTTATACGTTATACGTTATACGTTATACGTTATACATTATACGTTATACGTTATACGTTATACGTTATACGTTATACGTTATACTATATACGACATACGTTATACGTTATACGTTATACGTTATACGTTATACGTTATACGTTATAAGTTATACGTTATACGTTATACGTTATACGTTATTCGTTATACGTTAGACGCTGTACGTTATACGTTATACGTTATACGTTATACGTTATACGTTATACGTTATACGTTACACGTTATACGTTATACGTTATACGTTATACGTTATACGTTATACGTTATACGTTATACGTTATACGTTATACGTTATACGTTATGCGTTATAGGATATACGTTATACGTTATACGTTGTACGTTATACGTTATACGTTATATGTTATACGTCATGCGATATACGTTATACGTTATTCGTTATACGTTATACGTTATACGTTATACGTTATGCGTTATACGTCATGCGATATACGTTATACGTTATACGTTATACGTTATACGTTATACGTTATACGTTATATATTATACGTTATACGTTATACGTTATAAGTTATACGTTATACCTTATACGTTATACGTTATACGTTATACGTTATACGTTATACGTTATACGTTATACGTTATACGTTATACGTTATACGTTATACGACATACGTTATACGTTATACGTTATACGTTATACGTTGTACGTTATACGTTATACGTTGTACGTTATACGTTCTACGTTATACGTTATACGTTATACGTTGTACGTTATACGTTATACGTCATCCGTTATACGTTATACGTTATACGTTATACGTTCTACGTTATACGTTATACGTTAAACGTTGTACGTTATACGTTATACGTTATACGTTATACGTTATACGGTATACGTTATGCGTTATACGTTATACGTTATACGTTATACGTTATACGTTATACGTTATACGTTATACGTTATACGTTATACATTATACGTCATACGTTATACGTTATGCGTTATAGGATATACCTCATACGTTATACGTTGTACGTTATACGTTATGCGTTATGCGTTATACGTCATGCGATATACGTTATACGTTATACGTTATACGTTATACGTTATACATTATACGTTATACGTTATACGTTATACGTTATACGTTATACGTTATACGTTATACGTTATACGTTATACGTTATACGTTATACATTATACGTTATACGTTATACGTTATACGTTATACGTTATACGTTATACTATATACGACATACGTTATACGTTATACGTTATACGTTATACGTTATACGTTATACGTTATACGTTATACGTTATACGTTATACGTTATACGTTATACGTTATACGTTATACGTTATGGGTTATAGGATATACGTTATACGTTATACGTTGGACGTTATACGTTATACGTTGTACGTTATACGTTCTACGTTATACGTTATACGTTAAACGTTGTACGTTATACGTTATACGTCATCCGTTATACGTTATACGTTATACGTTATACGTTCTACGTTATACGTTATACGTTAAACGTTGTACGTTATACGTTATACGTTATACGTTATACGTTATACGTTATACGTTATACGTTATGCGTTATACGTTATACGTTATACGTTATACGTTCTACGTTATACGTTATACGTTAAACGTTGTACGTTATACGTTATACGTTATACGTTATACGTTATACGTTATACGTTATGCGTTATACGTTATACGTTATACGTTATACGTTATACGTTATACGTTATACGTTATACGTTATACGTTATACGTTATACGTTATACGATATACGTAATATGTAATACGTCATACGTTTTACGTTAATCGTTATACGTTATACGTTATACGCTATACGTTATACGTTATACGTTATACGTTATACGTTATACGTTATACGTTATACGTTATACGTTATACGTTATACGTTATACGTTATACGTTGTACGTTATACGTTATACGTTATACGTTATACGTTAGACGTTGTACGTTATACGTTATACGTTATACGTTATACGTTATACGTTATACGTTATACGTTATACGTTATACGTTATACGTTATACGTTATACGTTATATGTTATTCGTTATACGTTATACGTTATACATTATACGTTATACGTTATACGTTATACGTTATACGTTATACGCTATACGTTATACGTTATACGTTATACGTTTTACGTTATACATTATACGTTATACGTTATACGTTATACGTTATACGTTCTACGTTATACGTTATACGTTAAACGTTGTACGTTATACGTTATACGTCATCCGTTATACGTTATACGTTATACGTTATACGTTCTACGTTATACGTTATACGTTAAACGTTGTACGTTATACGTTATACGTTATACGTTATACGTTATACGTTATACGTTATACGTTATACGTTATGCGTTATACGTTATACGTTATACGTTATACGTTCTACGTAATACGTTATACGTTAAACGTTGTACGTTATACGTTATACGTTATACGTTATACGTTATACGTTATACGTTATGCGTTATACGTTATACGTTATACGTTATACGTTGTACGTTATACGTTATACGTCATCCGTTATACGTTATACGTTATACGTTATACGTTCTACGTTATACGTTGTACGTTAAACGTTGTACGTTATACGTTATACGTTATACGTTATACGTTATACGTTATACGTTATACGTTATACGTTATATGTTATTCGTTATACGTTATACGTTATACGTTAAACGTTGTACGTTATACGTTATACGTTATACGTTATACGTTATACGTTATACGTTATGCGTTATACGTTATACGTTATACGTTATACGTTATACGTTATACGTTATACGTTATACGTTATAGGTTATACGTTATACATTATACGTTATACGTTATACGTTATGCGTTATAGGATATACCTCATACGTTATACGTTGTACGTTATACGTTATACGTTATGCGTTATACGTCATGCGATATACGTTATACGTTATACGTTATACGTTATACGTTATACATTATACGTTATACGTTATACGTTATACGTTATACGTTATACGTTATACGTTATACGTTATACGTTATACGTTATACGTTATACATTATACGTTATACGTTATACGTTATACGTTATACGTTATACGTTATACTATATACGACATACGTTATACGTTATACGTTATACGTTATACGTTATACGTTATACGTTATAAGTTATACGTTATACGTTATACGTTATACGTTATTCGTTATACGTTAGACGCTGTACGTTATACGTTATACGTTATACGTTATACGTTATACGTTATACGTTATACGTTACACGTTATACGTTATACGTTATACGTTATACGTTATACGTTATACGTTATACGTTATACGTTATACGTTATACGTTATACGTTATGCGTTATAGGATATACGTTATACGTTATACGTTGTACGTTATACGTTATACGTTATATGTTATACGTCATGCGATATACGTTATACGTTATTCGTTATACGTTATACGTTATACGTTATACGTTAAACGTTGTACGTTATACGTTATACGTTATACGTTTTGCGTTATACGTTATACGTTATACGTTATACGTTATACGTTATACGTTATACGTTATACGTTATAGGTTATACGTTATACATTATACGTTATACGTTATACGTTATGCGTTATAGGATATACCTCATACGTTATACGTTGTACGTTATACGTTATACGTTATGCGTTATACGTCATGCGATATACGTTATACGTTATACGTTATACGTTATACGTTATACATTATACGTTATACGTTATACGTTATACGTTATACGTTATACGTTATACGTTATACGTTATACGTTATACGTTATACGTTATACATTATACGTTATACGTTATACGTTATACGTTATACGTTATACGTTATACTATATACGACATACGTTATACGTTATACGTTATACGTTATACGTTATACGTTATACGTTATAAGTTATACGTTATACGTTATACGTTATACGTTATACGTTATTCGTTATACGTTAGACGCTGTACGTTATACGTTATACGTTATACGTTATACGTTATACGTTATACGTTATACGTTACACGTTATACGTTATACGTTATACGTTATACGTTATACGTTATACGTTATACGTTATACGTTATACGTTATACGTTATACGTTATACGTTATACGTTATGCGTTATAGGATATACGTTATACGTTATACGTTGTACGTTATACGTTATACGTTATATGTTATACGTCATGCGATATACGTTATACGTTATTCGTTATACGTTATACGTTATACGTTATACGTTATGCGTTATACGTCATGCGATATACGTTATACGTTATACGTTATACGTTATACGTTATACGTTATACGACATACGTTATACGTTATACGTTATACGTTATACGTTGTACGTTATACGTTATACGTTGTACGTTATACGTTCTACGTTATACGTTATACGTTATACGTTGTACGTTATACGTTATACGTCATCCGTTATACGTTATACGTTATACGTTATACGTTCTACGTTATACGTTATACGTTAAACGTTGTACGTTATACGTTATACGTTATACGTTATACGTTATACGGTATACGTTATGCGTTATACGTTATACGTTATACGTTATACGTTATACGTTATACGTTATACGTTATACGTTATACATTATACGTTATACGTTATACGTTATGCGTTATAGGATATACCTCATACGTTATACGTTGTACGTTATACGTTATGCGTTATGCGTTATACGTCATGCGATATACGTTATACGTTTTACGTTATACGTTATACGTTATACATTATACGTTATACGTTATACGTTATACGTTATACGTTATACGTTATACGTTATACGTTAAACGTTGTACGTTATACGTTATACGTCATCCGTTATACGTTATACGTTATACGTTATACGTTCTACGTTATACGTTATACGTTAAACGTTGTACGTTATACGTTATACGTTATACGTTATACGTTATACGTTATACGTTATACATTATACGTTATACGTTATACGTTATACGTTATACGTTATACGTTGTACGTTATACGTTATACGTCATCCGTTATACGTTATACGTTATACGTTATACGTTCTACGTTATACGTTATACGTTAAACGTTGTACGTTATACGTTATACGTTATACGTTATACGTTATACGGTATACGTTATGCGTTATACGTTATACGTTATACGTTATACGTTATACGTTATACGTTATACGTTATACGTTATACATTATACGTTATACGTTATACGTTATGCGTTATAGGATATACCTCATACGTTATACGTTGTACGTTATACGTTATGCGTTATGCGTTATACGTCATGCGATATACGTTATACGTTATACGTTATACGTTATACGTTATACATTATACGTTATACGTTATACGTTATACGTTATACGTTATACGTTATACGTTATACGTTAAACGTTGTACGTTATACGTTATACGTCATCCGTTATACGTTATACGTTATACGTTATACGTTCTACGTTATACGTTATACGTTAAACGTTGTACGTTATACGTTATACGTTATACGTTATACGTTATACGTTATACGTTATACGTTATGCGTTATACGTTATACGTTATACGTTATACGTTCTACGTTATACGTTATACGTTAAACGTTGTACGTTATACGTTATACGTTATACGTTATACGTTATACGTTATACGTTATGCGTTATACGTTATACGTTATACGTTATACGTTATACGTTATACGTTATACGTTATACGTTATACGTTATACGTTATACGATATACGTAATATGTAATACGTCATACGTTTTACGTTAATCGTTATACGTTATACGTTATACGCTATACGTTATACGTTATACGTTATACGTTATACGTTATACGTTATACGTTATACGTTATACGTTATACGTTATACGTTGTACGTTATACGTTATACGTTATACGTTATACGTTAGACGTTGTACGTTATACGTTATACGTTATACGTTATACGTTATACGTTATACGTTATACGTTATACGTTATACGTTATACGTTATACGTTATACGTTATACGTTATATGTTATTCGTTATACGTTATACGTTATACATTATACGTTATACGTTATACGTTATACGTTATACGTTATACGTTATACGTTATACGTTATACGTAATACGTTTTACGTTATACATTATACGTTATACGTTATACGTTATACGTTATACGTTATACGTTATACTATATACGACATACGTTATACGTTATACGTTATACGTTATACGTTATACGTTATACGTTATACGTTATACGTTATACGTTATACGTTATACGTTATACGTTATACGTTATACGTTATACGTTATACGTTATACTATATACGACATACGTTATACGTTATACGTTATACGTTATACGTTATACGTTATACGTTATACGTTATACGTTATACGTTATACGTTATACGTTATACGTTATACGTTATGCGTTATAGGATATACGTTATACGTTATACGTTGTACGTTATACGTTATACGTTGTACGTTATACGTTCTACGTTATACGTTATACGTTATACGCTGTACGTTATACGTTATACGTCATCCGTTATACGTTATACGTTATACGTTATACGTTCTACGTTATACGTTATACGTTAAACGTTGTACGTTATACGTTATACGTTATACGTTATACGTTATACGTTTTACGTTATACGTTATACGTTATACGTTATACCTTATACGTTATACGTTATACGTTATACGTTATACATTATACGTTGTACGTTGAACGTTGTACGTTATACGTTATACGTTATACGTTATACGTTATACGTTATGCGTTATACGTTATACGTTATACGTTATACGTTCTACGTTATACGTTATACGTTATACGTTATACGTTATACGTTATACGTTATACGACATACGTTATACGTTATACGTTATACGTTATACGTTGTACGTTATACGTTATACGTTGTACGTTATACGTTCTACGTTATACGTTATACGTTATACGTTGTACGTTATACGTTATACGTCATCCGTTATACGTTATACGTTATACGTTATACGTTCTACGTTATACGTTATACGTTAAACGTTGTACGTTATACGTTATACGTTATACGTTATACGTTATACGGTATACGTTATGCGTTATACGTTATACGTTATACGTTATACGTTATACGTTATACGTTATACGTTATACGTTATACGTTATACATTATACGTTATACGTTATACGTTATGCGTTATAGGATATACCTCATACGTTATACGTTGTACGTTATACGTTATGCGTTATGCGTTATACGTCATGCGATATACGTTATACGTTATACGTTATACGTTATACGTTATACATTATACGTTATACGTTATACGTTATACGTTATACGTTATACGTTATACGTTATACGTTAAACGTTGTACGTTATACGTTATACGTCATCCGTTATACGTTATACGTTATACGTTATACGTTCTACGTTATACGTTATACGTTAAACGTTGTACGTTATACGTTATACGTTATACGTTATACGTTATACGTTATACGTTATACATTATACGTTATACGTTATACGTTATACGTTATACGTTATACGTTGTACGTTATACGTTATACGTCATCCGTTATACGTTATACGTTATACGTTATACGTTCTACGTTATACGTTATACGTTAAACGTTGTACGTTATACGTTATACGTTATACGTTATACGTTATACGGTATACGTTATGCGTTATACGTTATACGTTATACGTTATACGTTATACGTTATACGTTATACGTTATACGTTATACATTATACGTTATACGTTATACGTTATGCGTTATAGGATATACCTCATACGTTATACGTTGTACGTTATACGTTATGCGTTATGCGTTATACGTCATGCGATATACGTTATACGTTATACGTTATACGTTATACGTTATACATTATACGTTATACGTTATACGTTATACGTTATACGTTATACGTTATACGTTATACGTTAAACGTTGTACGTTATACGTTATACGTCATCCGTTATACGTTATACGTTATACGTTATACGTTCTACGTTATACGTTATACGTTAAACGTTGTACGTTATACGTTATACGTTATACGTTATACGTTATACGTTATACGTTATACGTTATGCGTTATACGTTATACGTTATACGTTATACGTTCTACGTTATACGTTATACGTTAAACGTTGTACGTTATACGTTATACGTTATACGTTATACGTTATACGTTATACGTTATGCGTTATACGTTATACGTTATACGTTATACGTTATACGTTATACGTTATACGTTATACGTTATACGTTATACGTTATACGATATACGTAATATGTAATACGTCATACGTTTTACGTTAATCGTTATACGTTATACGTTATACGCTATACGTTATACGTTATACGTTATACGTTATACGTTATACGTTATACGTTATACGTTATACGTTATACGTTATACGTTATACGTTGTACGTTATACGTTATACGTTATACGTTATACGTTAGACGTTGTACGTTATACGTTATACGTTATACGTTATACGTTATACGTTATACGTTATACGTTATACGTTATACGTTATACGTTATACGTTATACGTTATACGTTATATGTTATTCGTTATACGTTATACGTTATACATTATACGTTATACGTTATACGTTATACGTTATACGTTATACGTTATACGTTATACGTTATACGTAATACGTTTTACGTTATACATTATACGTTATACGTTATACGTTATACGTTATACGTTATACGTTATACTATATACGACATACGTTATACGTTATACGTTATACGTTATACGTTATACGTTATACGTTATACGTTATACGTTATACGTTATACGTTATACGTTATACGTTATACGTTATACGTTATACGTTATACGTTATACTATATACGACATACGTTATACGTTATACGTTATACGTTATACGTCATACGTTATACGTTATACGTTATACGTTATACGTTATACGTTATACGTTATACGTTATACGTTATGCGTTATAGGATATACGTTATACGTTATACGTTGTACGTTATACGTTATACGTTGTACGTTATACGTTCTACGTTATACGTTATACGTTATACGCTGTACGTTATACGTTATACGTCATCCGTTATACGTTATACGTTATACGTTATACGTTCTACGTTATACGTTATACGTTAAACGTTGTACGTTATACGTTATACGTTATACGTTATACGTTATACGTTTTACGTTATACGTTATACGTTATACGTTATACCTTATACGTTATACGTTATACGTTATACGTTATACATTATACGTTGTACGTTGAACGTTGTACGTTATACGTTATACGTTATACGTTATACGTTATACGTTATGCGTTATACGTTATACGTTATACGTTATACGTTCTACGTTATACGTTATACGTTAAACGTTGTACGTTATACGTTATACGTTATACGTTATACGTTATACGTTATACGTTATACGTTATGCGTTATACGTTATACGTTATACGTTATACGTTATACGTTATACGTTATACGTTATACGTTATACGTTATACGTTATACGTTATACGTTATACGTTATACGATATACGTAATATGTAATACGTCATACGTTTTACGTTAATCGTTATACGTTATACGTTATACGCTATACGTTATACGTTATACGTTATACGTTATACGTTATACGTTATACGTTATACGTTATACGTTATACGTAATACGTTATACGTTATACGTTATACGTTATTCGTTATACGTTATACGTTATACATTATACGTTATACGTTATACGTTATACGTTATACGTTATACGTTATGCGTTATACGTTATACGTTATACGTTATACGTTCTACGTTATACGTTATACGTTAAACGTTGTACGTTATACGTTATACGTTATACGTTATACGTTATACGTTATACGTTATGCGTTATACGTTATACGTTATACGTTATACGTTATACGTTATACGTTATACGTTATACGTTATACGTTATACGTTATACGTTATACGATATACGTAATATGTAATACGTCATACGTTTTACGTTAATCGTTATACGTTATACGTTATACGCTATACGTTATACGTTATACGTTATACGTTATACGTTATACGTTATACGTTATACGTTATACGTTATACGTTATACGTTATACGTTATACGTTGTACGTTATACGTTATACGTTATACGTTATACGTTAGACGTTGTACGTTATACGTTATACGTTATACGTTATACGTTATACGTTATACGTTATACGTTATACGTTATACGTTATACGTTATACGTTATACGTTATATGTTATACGTCATGCGATATACGTTATACGTTATTCGTTATACGTTATACGTTATACGTTATACGTTATGCGTTATACGTCATGCGATATACGTTATACGTTATACGTTATACCTTATACGTTATACGTTATACATTATACGTTATACGTTATACGTTATAAGTTATACGTTATACCTTATACGTTATACGTTATACGTTATACGTTATACGTTATACGTTATACGTTATACGTTATACGTTATACGTTATACGTTATACGACATACGTTATACGTTATACGTTATACGTTATACGTTGTACGTTATACGTTATACGTTGTACGTTATACGTTCTACGTTATACGTTATACGTTATACGTTGTACGTTATACGTTATACGTCATCCGTTATACGTTATACGTTATACGTTATACGTTCTACGTTATTCGTTATACGTTAAACGTTGTACGTTATACGTTATACGTTATACGTTATACGTTATACGTTATACGTTATGCGTTATACGTTATACGTTATACGTTATACGTTATACGTTATACGTTATACGTTATACGTTATACATTATACGTTATACGTTATACGTTATGCGTTATAGGATATACCTCATACGTTATACGTTGTACGTTATACGTTATGCGTTATGCGTTATACGTCATGCGATATACGTTATACGTTATACGTTATACGTTATACGTTATACATTATACGTTATACGTTATACGTTATACGTTATACGTTATACGTTATACGTTATACGTTATACGTTATACGTTATACGTTATACATTATACGTTATACGTTATACGTTATACGTTATACGTTATACGTTATACTATATACGACATACGTTATACGTTATACGTTATACGTTATACGTTATACGTTATACGTTATACGTTATACGTTATACGTTATACGTTATACGTTATACGTTATACGTTATACGTTATACGTTATACGTTATGGGTTATAGGATATACGTTATACGTTATACGTTGGACGTTATACGTTATACGTTGTACGTTATACGTTCTACGTTATACGTTATACGTTAAACGTTGTACGTTATACGTTATACGTCATCCGTTATACGTTATACGTTATACGTTATGCGTTATACGTTATACGTTATACGTTATACGTTATACGTTATACGTTATACGTTATACGTTATACGTTATACGTTATACGTTATACGATATACGTAATATGTAATACGTCATACGTTTTACGTTAATCGTTATACGTTATGCGTTATACGCTATACGTTATACGTTATACGTTATACGTTATACGTTATACGTTATACGTTATACGTTATACGTTATACGTAATACGTTATACGTTATACGTTATACGTTATACGTTCTACGTTATACGTTATACGTTAAACGTTGTACGTTATACGTTATACGTTATACGTTAAACGTTGTACGTTATACGTTATACGTTATACGTTATACGTTATACGTTATACGTTATACGTTATACGTTATACGTTATACGTTATACATTATACGTTATACGTTATACGTTATACGTTATACGTTATACGTTATACTATATACGACATACGTTATACGTTATACGTTATACGTTATACGTTATACGTTATACGTTATACGTTATACGTTATACGTTATACGTTATACGTTCTACGTTATACGTTATACGTTAAACGTTGTACGTTATACGTTATACGTCATCCGTTATACGTTATACGTTATACGTTATGCGTTATACGTTATACGTTATACGTTATACGTTATACGTTATACGTTATACGTTATACGTTATACGTTATACGTTATACGTTATACGATATACGTAATATGTAATACGTCATACGTTTTACGTTAATCGTTATACGTTATGCGTTATACGCTATACGTTATACGTTATACGTTATACGTTATACGTTATACGTTATACGTTATACGTTATACGTTATACGTAATACGTTATACGTTATACGTTATACGTTATTCGTTATACGTTATACGTTATACATTATACGTTATACGTTATACGTTATACGTTATACGTTATACGTTATGCGTTATACGTTATACGTTATACGTTATACGTTATACGTTATACGTTATACTATATACGACATACGTTATACGTTATACGTTATACGTTATACGTTATACGTTATACGTTATACGTTATACGTTATACGTTATACGTTATACGTTCTACGTTATACGTTATACGTTAAACGTTGTACGTTATACGTTATACGTCATCCGTTATACGTTATACGTTATACGTTATGCGTTATACGTTATACGTTATACGTTATACGTTATACGTTATACGTTATACGTTATACGTTATACATTATACGTTATACGTTATACGTTATACGTTATACTATATACGACATACGTTATACGTTATACGTTATACGTTTTGCGTTATACGTTATACGTTATACGTTATACGTTATACGTTATACGTTATACATTATACGTTATACGTTATACGTTATGCGTTATAGGATATACCTCATACGTTATACGTTGTACGTTATACGTTATACGTTATGCGTTATACGTCATGCGATATACGTTATACGTTATACGTTATACGTTATACGTTATACATTATACGTTATACGTTATACGTTATACGTTATACGTTATACGTTATACGTTATACGTTATACGTTATACGTTATACGTTATACGTTATACATTATACGTTATACGTTATACGTTATACGTTATACGTTATACGTTATACTATATACGACATACGTTATACGTTATACGTTATACGTTATACGTTATACGTTATACGTTATAAGTTATACGTTATACGTTATACGTTATACGTTATTCGTTATACGTTAGACGCTGTACGTTATACGTTATACGTTATACGTTATACGTTATACGTTATACGTTATACGTTACACGTTATACGTTATACGTTATACGTTATACGTTATACGTTATACGTTATACGTTATACGTTATACGTTATACGTTATACGTTATGCGTTATAGGATATACGTTATACGTTATACGTTGTACGTTATACGTTATACGTTATATGTTATACGTCATGCGATATACGTTATACGTTATTCGTTATACGTTATACGTTATACGTTATACGTTATGCGTTATACGTCATGCGATATACGTTATACGTTATACGTTATACGTTATACGTTATACGTTATACGTTATATATTATACGTTATACGTTATACGTTATAAGTTATACGTTATACCTTATACGTTATACGTTATACGTTATACGTTATACGTTATACGTTATACGTTATACGTTATACGTTATACGTTATACGTTATACGACATACGTTATACGTTATACGTTATACGTTATACGTTGTACGTTATACGTTATACGTTGTACGTTATACGTTCTACGTTATACGTTATACGTTATACGTTGTACGTTATACGTTATACGTCATCCGTTATACGTTATACGTTATACGTTATACGTTCTACGTTATACGTTATACGTTAAACGTTGTACGTTATACGTTATACGTTATACGTTATACGTTATACGGTATACGTTATGCGTTATACGTTATACGTTATACGTTATACGTTATACGTTATACGTTATACGTTATACGTTATACGTTATACGTTATACATTATACGTCATACGTTATACGTTATGCGTTATAGGATATACTATATACGACATACGTTATACGTTCTACGTTATACGTTATACGTTAAACGTTGTACGTTATACGTTATACGTTATACGTTATACGTTATACGTTATACGTTATACGTTATGCGTTATACGTTATACGTTATACGTTATACGTTCTACGTTATACGTTATACGTTAAACGTTGTACGTTATACGTTATACGTTATACGTTATACGTTATACGTTATACGTTATGCGTTATACGTTATACGTTATACGTTATACGTTATACGTTATACGTTATACGTTATACGTTATACGTTATACGTTATACGTTATACGATATACGTAATATGTAATACGTCATACGTTTTACGTTAATCGTTATACGTTATACGTTATACGCTATACGTTATACGTTATACGTTATACGTTATACGTTATACGTTATACGTTATACGTTATACGTTATACGTTATACGTTATACGTTATACGTTGTACGTTATACGTTATACGTTATACGTTATACGTTAGACGTTGTACGTTATACGTTATACGTTATACGTTATACGTTATACGTTATACGTTATACGTTATACGTTATACGTTATACGTTATACGTTATACGTTATATGTTATTCGTTATACGTTATACGTTATACATTATACGTTATACGTTATACGTTATACGTTATACGTTATACGCTATACGTTATACGTTATACGTTATACGTTTTACGTTATACATTATACGTTATACGTTATACGTTATACGTTATACGTTCTACGTTATACGTTATACGTTAAACGTTGTACGTTATACGTTATACGTCATCCGTTATACGTTATACGTTATACGTTATACGTTCTACGTTATACGTTATACGTTAAACGTTGTACGTTATACGTTATACGTTATACGTTATACGTTATACGTTATACGTTATACGTTATACGTTATGCGTTATACGTTATACGTTATACGTTATACGTTCTACGTAATACGTTATACGTTAAACGTTGTACGTTATACGTTATACGTTATACGTTATACGTTATACGTTATACGTTATGCGTTATACGTTATACGTTATACGTTATACGTTGTACGTTATACGTTATACGTCATCCGTTATACGTTATACGTTATACGTTATACGTTCTACGTTATACGTTGTACGTTAAACGTTGTACGTTATACGTTATACGTTATACGTTATACGTTATACGTTATACGTTATACGTTATACGTTATATGTTATTCGTTATACGTTATACGTTATACGTTAAACGTTGTACGTTATACGTTATACGTTATACGTTATACGTTATACGTTATACGTTATGCGTTATACGTTATACGTTATACGTTATACGTTATACGTTATACGTTATACGTTATACGTTATAGGTTATACGTTATACATTATACGTTATACGTTATACGTTATGCGTTATAGGATATACCTCATACGTTATACGTTGTACGTTATACGTTATACGTTATGCGTTATACGTCATGCGATATACGTTATACGTTATACGTTATACGTTATACGTTATACATTATACGTTATACGTTATACGTTATACGTTATACGTTATACGTTATACGTTATACGTTATACGTTATACGTTATACGTTATACATTATACGTTATACGTTATACGTTATACGTTATACGTTATACGTTATACTATATACGACATACGTTATACGTTATACGTTATACGTTATACGTTATACGTTATACGTTATAAGTTATACGTTATACGTTATACGTTATACGTTATTCGTTATACGTTAGACGCTGTACGTTATACGTTATACGTTATACGTTATACGTTATACGTTATACGTTATACGTTACACGTTATACGTTATACGTTATACGTTATACGTTATACGTTATACGTTATACGTTATACGTTATACGTTATACGTTATACGTTATGCGTTATAGGATATACGTTATACGTTATACGTTGTACGTTATACGTTATACGTTATATGTTATACGTCATGCGATATACGTTATACGTTATTCGTTATACGTTATACGTTATACGTTATACGTTAAACGTTGTACGTTATACGTTATACGTTATACGTTTTGCGTTATACGTTATACGTTATACGTTATACGTTATACGTTATACGTTATACGTTATACGTTATAGGTTATACGTTATACATTATACGTTATACGTTATACGTTATGCGTTATAGGATATACCTCATACGTTATACGTTGTACGTTATACGTTATACGTTATGCGTTATACGTCATGCGATATACGTTATACGTTATACGTTATACGTTATACGTTATACATTATACGTTATACGTTATACGTTATACGTTATACGTTATACGTTATACGTTATACGTTATACGTTATACGTTATACGTTATACATTATACGTTATACGTTATACGTTATACGTTATACGTTATACGTTATACTATATACGACATACGTTATACGTTATACGTTATACGTTATACGTTATACGTTATACGTTATAAGTTATACGTTATACGTTATACGTTATACGTTATACGTTATTCGTTATACGTTAGACGCTGTACGTTATACGTTATACGTTATACGTTATACGTTATACGTTATACGTTATACGTTACACGTTATACGTTATACGTTATACGTTATACGTTATACGTTATACGTTATACGTTATACGTTATACGTTATACGTTATACGTTATACGTTATGCGTTATAGGATATACGTTATACGTTATACGTTGTACGTTATACGTTATACGTTATATGTTATACGTCATGCGATATACGTTATACGTTATTCGTTATACGTTATACGTTATACGTTATACGTTATGCGTTATACGTCATGCGATATACGTTATACGTTATACGTTATACGTTATACGTTATACGTTATACGACATACGTTATACGTTATACGTTATACGTTATACGTTGTACGTTATACGTTATACGTTGTACGTTATACGTTCTACGTTATACGTTATACGTTATACGTTGTACGTTATACGTTATACGTCATCCGTTATACGTTATACGTTATACGTTATACGTTCTACGTTATACGTTATACGTTAAACGTTGTACGTTATACGTTATACGTTATACGTTATACGTTATACGGTATACGTTATGCGTTATACGTTATACGTTATACGTTATACGTTATACGTTATACGTTATACGTTATACGTTATACATTATACGTTATACGTTATACGTTATGCGTTATAGGATATACCTCATACGTTATACGTTGTACGTTATACGTTATGCGTTATGCGTTATACGTCATGCGATATACGTTATACGTTTTACGTTATACGTTATACGTTATACATTATACGTTATACGTTATACGTTATACGTTATACGTTATACGTTATACGTTATACGTTAAACGTTGTACGTTATACGTTATACGTCATCCGTTATACGTTATACGTTATACGTTATACGTTCTACGTTATACGTTATACGTTAAACGTTGTACGTTATACGTTATACGTTATACGTTATACGTTATACGTTATACGTTATACATTATACGTTATACGTTATACGTTATACGTTATACGTTATACGTTGTACGTTATACGTTATACGTCATCCGTTATACGTTATACGTTATACGTTATACGTTCTACGTTATACGTTATACGTTAAACGTTGTACGTTATACGTTATACGTTATACGTTATACGTTATACGGTATACGTTATGCGTTATACGTTATACGTTATACGTTATACGTTATACGTTATACGTTATACGTTATACGTTATACATTATACGTTATACGTTATACGTTATGCGTTATAGGATATACCTCATACGTTATACGTTGTACGTTATACGTTATGCGTTATGCGTTATACGTCATGCGATATACGTTATACGTTATACGTTATACGTTATACGTTATACATTATACGTTATACGTTATACGTTATACGTTATACGTTATACGTTATACGTTATACGTTAAACGTTGTACGTTATACGTTATACGTCATCCGTTATACGTTATACGTTATACGTTATACGTTCTACGTTATACGTTATACGTTAAACGTTGTACGTTATACGTTATACGTTATACGTTATACGTTATACGTTATACGTTATACGTTATGCGTTATACGTTATACGTTATACGTTATACGTTCTACGTTATACGTTATACGTTAAACGTTGTACGTTATACGTTATACGTTATACGTTATACGTTATACGTTATACGTTATGCGTTATACGTTATACGTTATACGTTATACGTTAAACGTTGTACGTTATACGTTATACGTTATACGTTATACGTTATACGTTATACGTTATACGTTATACGTTATACGTTATACGATATACGTAATATGTAATACGTCATACGTTTTACGTTAATCGTTATACGTTATACGTTATACGCTATACGTTATACGTTATACGTTATACGTTATACGTTATACGTTATACGTTATACGTTATACGTTATACGTTATACGTTGTACGTTATACGTTATACGTTATACGTTATACGTTAGACGTTGTACGTTATACGTTATACGTTATACGTTATACGTTATACGTTATACGTTATACGTTATACGTTATACGTTATACGTTATACGTTATACGTTATACGTTATATGTTATTCGTTATACGTTATACGTTATACATTATACGTTATACGTTATACGTTATACGTTATACGTTATACGTTATACGTTATACGTTATACGTAATACGTTTTACGTTATACATTATACGTTATACGTTATACGTTATACGTTATACGTTATACGTTATACTATATACGACATACGTTATACGTTATACGTTATACGTTATACGTTATACGTTATACGTTATACGTTATACGTTATACGTTATACGTTATACGTTATACGTTATACGTTATACGTTATACGTTATACGTTATACTATATACGACATACGTTATACGTTATACGTTATACGTTATACGTTATACGTTATACGTTATACGTTATACGTTATACGTTATACGTTATACGTTATACGTTATACGTTATGCGTTATAGGATATACGTTATACGTTATACGTTGTACGTTATACGTTATACGTTGTACGTTATACGTTCTACGTTATACGTTATACGTTATACGCTGTACGTTATACGTTATACGTCATCCGTTATACGTTATACGTTATACGTTATACGTTCTACGTTATACGTTATACGTTAAACGTTGTACGTTATACGTTATACGTTATACGTTATTACGTTATACGTTTTACGTTATACGTATACGTTATACGTTAGTACCTTATACGTTGTACGTTATAACGTTATACGTTGATACATTATACGTTGTACGTTGAACGTTGTACGTTATACGGTTATACGTTATACCGTTATACGTTATACGTTATGCGTTATACGTTATACGTTATACGTTATACGTTCTACGTTTATACGATATACGTTATACGTTATACGTTATACGTTATTACGTTATACGACCATACGTTATACGTTATACGTTATACGTTATACGTTGTACGTTATACGTGATACGTTGTACGTTATACGTTCTACGGTTATACGTTATACGTTATACGTTGTACGTTATACGTTATACGTCATCCGTTATACGTTAGTACGTTATACGTTATACGTTCTATCGTTATACGTTATACGTTAAACGTTGTACGGTTATACGTTATACGTTATACGTTATACGTTATACGGTATAGCGTTATGCGTTATACGTTATACGTTATACGTTATACGTTATACGTTATACGTTATACGTTATACGTTATACGTTATACATTATACGTTATACGTTATACGTTATGCCGTTATGAGGATATACCTCATACGTTATACGTTGTACGTTATACGTTATGCGTTATGCGTTATACGTCATGCGATATACGTTATACGTTATACGTTATACGTTATACGTTATACATTATACGTTATACGTTATACGTTATACGTTATACGTTATACGTTATACGTTATACGTTTAAACGTTGTACGTTTACGTTATACGTCATCCGTTATACGTTATACTTTATACGTTCTACGTATACGTTTTACGTTATTTATACGTTAAACGTTGTACGTTATACGTTATACGGTTATACTTTATACGTTATACGTTATACGTTATACAGTAGTGAGCGTTATACGTTTAGTACGTTATACGTTATACGTTATACGTTGTACGTTATACGTTATACGTCATCCGTTTATACGTTATACGTTTATACGTTATACGTTCTACGTTATAGCGTTATACGTTAACGTTAGTACCGTTATACGTTATACGTTATACGTTATACGTTATACGGTATACGTTATGCGTTAGAGACGTTATACGTTCATACGTTATACGTTATACGTTATACGTTATACGTTATACGTTATACATTATACGTTATACGTTATACGTTATGCGTTATAGGATATACCTCATACGTTATACGTTGTACGTTATACGTTTATGCGTTATGCGTTATACGTCATGCGATATACGTTATACGTTATACGTTATACGTTATACGTTATACATTATACGTTTATACGTTATACGTTATACGTTATACGTATACGTTATACGTTATACGTTAAACGTTGTACGTTATACGTTATACGTCATCCGTTATACGTTATACGTTATACGTTATACGTTCTACGTTATACGTTTATACGTTAAACGTTGTACGTTATACGTTATACGTTATACGTTATACGTTTACGTTATACGTTATACGTTATGCGTTATCGTTATACGTTATACGTTATAGCGTTCAGACGGTTACGTTATACGTTAAACGTTGTACGTTTATACGTTATACGTTATACTTATACGTTATACGTTATACGTTATGCGTTATACGTTATACGTTATACGTTATACGTTATACGGTTATACGTTGATACGGTTATACGTTTAGTACGTTATACGTTATACGATATACGGTAGATATGTAATACGGTCATACGTTTTACGTGTTAATCGTTTATACGTTATACGTTATACGCTATACGTTATACGTTATACGTTAGACGTTATACGTTATACGTTATACGTTATACGTATACGTTATACGTTATACGTTATACGTTGTACGTTATACGTTATACGTTATACGTTATACGTTAGACGTTGTACGTTATACGTTATACGTTATACGTTATACGTTATACGTTATACGTATACGTTATACGTTATACGTTATACGTTATACGTTATACGTTATACGTTATATTGTTATTCGTTATACGTTATACGTTTATACATTATACGTTATACGTTATACGTTATACGTTATACGTTATACGTTATACGTTATACGTTATACGTAATACGTTTTACGTTATACATTATACGTTATACGTTATACGTTATACGTTATACGTTATACGTTATACTATATACGACATACGTTATACGTTATACGTTATACGTTATACCGTTATACGTTATATGTTATACGTTATACGTTATACGGTTATACGTTATACGTTATACGTTCTACCGTTATACGTTATACGTTATACGTTATACTATATACGACATACGTTATACGTTATACGTTATACGTATACGTCATACGTTATACGTTATACTGTATACGTTTACGTTATACGTTATACGTTATACGTTATACGTTATGCGTTATAGATATACGTTATACGTTATACGTTGTACGTTATACGTTATACGTTGTACGTTATACGTTCTACGTATACGTTATACGTTATACGCTGTACGTATACGTTATACGTCATCCGTTATACTTTTACGTTATACGTTATACGTCTACGTTATACGTTATACGTTAAACGTTGTACGTTATACGTTATACGTTATACGTTATACGTTATACGTTTTACGTTATACGTTATACGTTATACGTTATACCTTACGTTACGTTATACGTTATACGTTATACATTATACGTTGTACGTTGAACGTTGTTACGTTATACGTTTACGTTATACGTTATACGTTATACGTTATGCGTTATACGTATATACGTTACGTTATACGTTCTACGTTATACGTTATACGTTAAACGTTGTACGTTATACGTTATACGTTATACGTTATACGTTATACGTTATACGTTATACGTTATGCGTTATACGTTATACGTTATACGTTATACGTTATACGTTATACGTTATACGTTATACGTTATACGTTATTAGCGTTAGTACGTTATACGTTATACGTTATACGATATACGTAATATGTAATACGTCATACGTTTACGTTAATCGTTATACGTTATACTTATACGCTATACGTTATACGTTATACCGTATACGTTATACGTTATACGTTATACGTTATACGTTATACGTTATACGTAATACGTTATACGGTTTGATACGTTATACGTATTCGTTATACGTTATACGTTATACATTATACGTTATACGTTATACGTTATACGTTATACGTTAGTACGTTATGCGTTATCCGTTATACGTATACGTTATACGTTCTACGTTATACGTTATACGTTAAACGTTGTACGTTTACGTTACGGTATACTATACGTTATACGTTATACTTATGCGTTGATACGTTATACGTATACGTTATACGTTATACGTTTTACGTTATACGTTATACGTTATACGTATACGTTATACGTATACGATATACGTAATATGTAATACGTCATACGTTTTTACGTTAATCCGTTATACGTTATACGTTATACGCTATACGTTATACGTTATACGTTATACGTTTATACGTTATACGTTATACGTTATACAGTTATACGTTATACGTTATACGTTATTACGTTTATACGTTGTACGTTATACGTTATACGTTATACGTTATACGTTAGACGTTGTACGTTATACGTTTATAGTTACGTTATACGGTAAGATACGTTATACGTTATACGTTATACGTTATACGTTATACGTTATACGTTATACGTTATATGTTATACGTCATGCGATATACGTTATACGTTATTCGTTATACGTTATACGTTTACTCCGTTATACGTTATGCGTTCTACCGTCATGCTATATACGTTATACGTTATACGTTATACCTTATACGTTATACGTTATACATTCATACGTTATACGTTATACGTTATACAGTTATACGTTATACCTTATACGTTATACGTTATACGTTATACGTTATACGTTATACGTTATACGTTATACGTTATCCGTTATACCGTTATACGTCTATACGACATACGTTATACGTTATCACGTTTACGTTATACGTTGTACGTTATACGTCTTTACGTTGTACGTTATACGTTCTACGTTATACGTTATACGTTTATACGTTGTACGTTATACGTTATACGTCATCCGTTATACGTTATACGTTATACGTTATACGTTCTACGTTATTCGTTATACGTTAAACGTTGTACGTTTATACGTTATACGTTATACGTTATACGTTATACGTTATACGTTATGCGTTATACGTTATACGTTATACGTTATACGTTATACGATTATACGTTATACGTTATCGTTATACATTATACGTTATACGTTATACGTTATGCGTTATAGGAT